>NW_026645417.1:150515-165142 GCF_012489685.1 Lotus japonicus
TCCACCACATGCGCAGAACTTCTGGAGCAAGCATCAGATCGTGGGAGAAACCAGACCCACTAACCTATCCACTGAGAAAAAAAAAAAACCGTCAAGGACACGCAGAGCACGAAACTCTATAAATAGGAGAATCCAATTCAGAAGGGGGTTGGCAACTGAAAGTCTGAAAAATTCACCAGAAAGCTCTAATGTCCGCATCAATGAGACTCAAGGAGCAAAACGTGATGATGAAGGAGTACGTTGCAGAACCAACACTTTAGTTTCCCTGCATTTCAGCTTGTTGATTTCCAGTTCTTTTGTGCAGTTTGTTTGTCGAAATCTGCAGTTCATGTAGTTTTCATGTTATTTTAGTTTGTTTGACTGTTTTGTAATCGACTCGTATTCAATAAATTCCAGTTTCATCTGAGCTGCTTGTTATTGTCGAAAACACATTCATGTACACACAACACTTTGGCAAAGCGTTTTCTCAAAGGACCCTGAAATCTAAACTTCCTTTAGTCGAACTAAGAGGATATTTGTTTACCAAAAATCGTGTAAACAAATTGGCACGCCCAGTGGGACCATTTTTGTGAAAACTAAGTTTTACAGAAGCGTTTTGTGTGTTTTGTTTGCTGCATGCTATTTGGTATTTGCTACTTGCCTTGATTGTGATTTATATGCACCTGAGAAGTGGTAAGACTATAAGTATGGCAAGCAATCGAGGGAGGACTTCCCCCCAAGGGTCTAACGTGGGCAATCAGGGTAGTCCCGGGGGAAGTAGTGGTAATATTAATGAAGAAGTGTCTACTGGAATGGGGCATGGCACCACTATGCCAACCCAGAATGTAGCAATTTCTGCAGTTGCAGAAATGCCTGTATCTACATCAGTACAGGCACAAATTGTTCCAACAGTTACGAGGGAAAACATGCCTTATGGTATGCCTACGTCTATGATGCAAGGCATACAAGGCACGTATTCGACGTTCCCTGAAAATGTTCCTCCATTCGGCATACCCCCTTTTGGGGCAAATGGAACAATGCTAAATTTGGGGAGTCGAGTTAGCCCTTCTATTCCTGGATCTAGTTCACAAATTTATTTATCTACAGGTATGAACACTGGTTCACTTCAAGCCATTAGGCAGCAAGTAGATGATAGTAACCATGAAATGGTTAACATGTTATCTCGACAGATAGGTGAGCTAATCAACCCTGTGCTCCAAAATAATAATGCCAATAATCAGCATTTGGCACGACAGATGGATCGTTTGGCGACAGCCCTGGGGGCACCAGTCGAGATCCAATCGGCGCCAGGGATTAACCAAATCCCGTTGCCTAACCATGTCCCTGCCCCTGTGCGCTATCAGGTGCCGCAACACCAAGAGATGAGGGCAAACCCTTTGTACGAGGCAGTGCAGCCGCCATTGCAAAATGTATATATGGTAAACAGGGAAGAACACGCTGATGGTGTGCTAGAAAGAATTCGACACCAGAACGCTGGGGGGCAACAAAATGTTGCTGCTGTGGTGGAGCAACTGTTGAACCAACATGGTTTCAACGTGGGTTTCGCGAATAGACCCCATTTTGTGTCAGCCTTTACAGAGGAGGTTCTCGAATCAGAACTTCCTCGAGGCTGGAAGGTCCCCAAATTCACTAAGTTCTCGGGGGATTCAGGAGAGTCCACTGTAGAACACATAGCCAGGTACCAAATCGAAGCAGGAGACCTAGCCATCAATGAAAATTTAAAAATGAAGTACTTCCCGAGTTCTTTAACCAAGAATGCATTTACCTGGTTCACCACCCTCGCTCCTAGGTCAGTCCATACATGGGCTCAGTTGGAAAGAATTTTCCATGAACAGTTCTTTAGGGGAGAGTGCAAAGTAAGTTTGAAGGATCTGGCTAGTGTTAAAAGAAAGCCAGCAGAGTCTATTGATGATTACCTAAACAGGTTTAGGATGCTTAAATCTCGATGTTTCACCCATGTCCCTGAACACGAGCTAGTTGTCTTAGCCGCTGGTGGTCTAGAGTATTCCATTAGAAAGAAAATCGACACTCAGTATATTCGAGATATGTCTTTACTCGCAGATAGAGTGAGGCACATCGAATTACTAAAGGCCGAAAAGTCCGAGGAAAGGGCCAAGACTACTAAGTGGCCAAAGAAGGAGAAGGTAGCGTACATAGACGCGGATTCAGTATGTCAAAATCCATGTGTCTATCGAGAAGTCCCTGCAGACGTCGATTTAAATGATGTCAATCTGGCTGAACTTCAGCCAGGGGATCCTTATGTTTGTAAAGCATTGAAACCACGTGAAAACAAACTTGGGGAGGAAAACCCCAAGAACACGATTCCTGCTGTGAAAACTTATACTTTTGATGTGACCAAATGTGATGCAATCTATGATATACTTGTGTCTGATGGTTTGCTTGTGGTCCCTAAAGACCAAAAACTTCCTTCTCCTGAACAAAGGAAGGGGAAGAAATATTGCAAATATCACAACTTTTTTGGTCATTGGACCTCACAATGTGTTCGTTTCAGGGATCTTGTGCAGGGGGCATTGGACTCGGGAAGGCTCAAGTATGACGAAAAAGCCAAAAGCCAAATGAAGATTGACTCCGACCCACTGCAGGTAGCTGAAGCCAACTACGTGGAACCTTTCTACATTGGCATGGTTGACATTTCTGAGAAGCTGAATCTGGGCCTGACACTCGAGGAGGCAAAGGAGGAAAACACGGCTGTCGAAGAACCAGACGTCGTGAAAGAGGTGAGCCTAGAGGAGGTTTACCCCAAGGCAGGGGAAACTCTTGTCGAGTTTTTGTCACGAAGCAAAGATAGCGAGAAAGAGGTCATGCTTTGTCCTCGATGTAGTGCCGTTTTCGACAAGTCAGCAGCTAAAGCCTATCAAGATTCTGAGATGAAGAGGCATTACCAGAGCAAAATGCCTGTGTCTAGAAGGTTGAAGTATCCCCACGAGGAGTGGGTTGAGAGGGATCAAGAACTCGATGGCCACAAAGGCCAGAGGTCAAGAATCAAGGACAAGACTTATGTCCCTGATGCTGGTTTGCCAAAGAATCAATGGTTTAGGCCAGCACCCCCAAGACCAAAACCATACCCCAAGTGGCAGAAAATCGACTTAGGCCAGGGGTCATCTTACATCAACAATTCCCGTGTGTCGCGGAACTATTCCTATGGCTCTGGGAATTATTATGCTCCTGAGCAAATGACTAGAACTCAATTCAGACGTTTCCTGAGGAAAAGAAAAGCTGAGAGAGAAAGAGGTGGAAGTTCCGTTCATTATGGGACATAAAGCCAGAAGACAACCCTCACAAGGAACCTAGTGTGGGGTCAATCATCAACCAGCTCGACCATGCTATCAAACAGGGAACAGTTGTGCCCCCAAACCCGGCCAAAGAAAAAGGGAAAGATGTGGCTGAGGACGAGGATGAAGACATGCTCGACGATTTCGATGATAGCGATGGGGAAGATCTCAACATCATCTGCATAGTGTCTATCTTACCCGCTGAATTCGACAGGATCTCGGAGGTCACCGAGAATGAAGAAGACTACTACGACGAGGAGGAGCCAGATGACAACCCCTTGTGCTACTACGTGATGCAAAAAGGATCCGTCGAAGACGAAAGAGCTATTTTCCAGAGGCCAACGGAGCAGATGAAAAGCCACTTGAAGCCGTTATTCGTTTGGGCCAAAGTCGACGAAAAAGGAGTCAATAAAGTTCTTGTCGACGGAGGGGCCACGATCAATTTAATGCCTAAGTTTATGCTCAAGAAGCTAGGCAAAACTGAAGCAGACTTAATCCCTCACGACATGGTCCTTTCCGACTATGAAGGGAAGACAGGTTCTTCTTTAGGAGCAATTATGATGAACATAACCGTAGGAACGGTGGCCCGTTCCACATTGTTCATCGTGGTGCCCTCAAAAGCCAACTACAACCTGCTATTGGGGAGAGAATGGATCCACGGCGTGGGGGCAGTGCCCTCAACTCTGCACCAACGTATTTCCATTTGGAAAGCAGATGGAGTCGTCGAGAACGTGCAAGCAGATCAGAGCTACTACTTAGCGGAGACAGGTTACGTCAGCAAGAAAAATTTCGAAAAGAGTTTAGCCACAATTGCTCCTCTAGACACAGTGGCCTCTCAATATTTCAACCCGTATTCGGAGTACTCGGTGACGTTGGATCCCATCAGGGGTTTAAACCTTAATGAAGCGTACAAACCTGATGCCATGAGTGGATGGCACAGCGATGAAGAAAAGGATGCCACAACTGAGTGGCAAAATGAGGTTAAAGATGATTAATTCGAGCCTAGCTCGAATTTCGGCTTACGCAGCCGAAAACAGAATAAGGACGGCCTTAGAGGCCGCAAGAATAGCCAAAGAAATGGCTACTGACGAAGCCAAGGCCTCAATTCTTCCTGTCGAAATGACATCTCAGGAGGAGGCAAAAGCACAGAAGGATAACACGTGCATAAGGAAAAACGAGCAGAGTGTCGATGAATGCGAATTCGAGGACCTTTGCAATTTGAGGCTAGATTGCATCTACGATGACGGCCCATTAGGCTTCGAAAAGCCAGTGGTCGACATGTCCAAGAAAATGGAAGCACAAGACCCTTTAGAAGAAGTGGACCTGGGTGATGGCTCAGAAAAGAGGCCAACATACATCAGTGCTCTTATTGACCCAGAATTAAAGGATAAGATGGTGAAATTACTCAAGGAATTCAAAGACTGTTTCGCTTGGGATTACGATGAAATGCCTGGCCTCAGTCGAGAATTGGTGGAATTGAAGTTACCCATCAAAGAAGACAAGAAACCAGTCAAGCAATTACCCAGGAGGTTCCATCCAGATGTGTTGGTAAAAATCAAGGGAGAAATTGAAAGGCTCCTTAGGTGTAAGTTTATCAGAACGGCTCGATATGTGGACTGGTTAGCCAACGTGGTTCCAGTGATCAAAAAGAACGGCAAGATGAGAGTTTGCATTGATTTTCGAGATCTTAACGCTGCCACTCCAAAAGACGAGTATCACATGCCTATTGCTGAAATGATGGTGGATTCAGCTGCTGGTCATGAATACTTAAGCTTGTTGGATGGTTACTCAGGCTACAATCAAATCTTCATAGCAGAAGAGGATGTGTCGAAAACAGCTTTTCGATGTCCTGGTGCCTTAGGGACATACGAGTGGGTGGTCATGCCATTCGGATTGAAAAACGCTGGCGCGACCTACCAAAGGGTAATGAATACCATTTTTCATGATTTTATTGAAACTTTCATGCAGGTTTACATTGATGATATTGTGGTAAAGTCCCCATCAAGGGATGACCATTTATCTCATCTGAGGAAATCCTTTGAGAGGATGAGGAAATATGGCTTAAAGATGAATCCCCTTAAATGTGCTTTTGGTGTTATTGCAGGTGATTTTTTGGGTTTTGTGGTGCACAAAAAGGGCATCGAGATCAACAAAAATAAAGCTAAAGCCATTCTCGACACAAGTCCACCAACCAGCAAGAAGCAACTACAATCGTTATTGGGGAAGATTAACTTCCTAAGGAGATTCATTACCAACCTCAGTGAAAAGACCAAGTCATTTTCTCCGCTTCTTCGACTAAAAAAGGAAGATGTGTTCCGCTGGGAGGCAGAGCACCAAAAGGCATTCGATGAACTCAAGAAGTACTTGTCCAATCCACCTGTAATGGTACCACCCATCAAGGGGAGGCCAATGAAGCTGTATATTTCTGCCACAGATGAAACCATCGGGAGCATGCTGGCTCAGGAAGATGAAGATGGCAACGAAAGAGCCATATTTTATTTAAGTAGGGTGTTAAATAGCGCAGAAACTCGATACACTATGATCGAGAAATTGTGTCTATGCCTGTACTTCTCTTGTGTAAAGTTGAAATATTATATAAAGCCAATCGATGTAATGGTTTTTTCTCATTATGATATAATAAAGCACATGTTATCCAAACCAATCTTGCATAGTCGAATTGGTAAATGGGCTTTGGCCCTAACCGAATATTCATTAACTTACACCCCATTAAAAGCGATTAAAGGGCAGGCGGTTGCTGATTTCTTGGCAGATCACACCATGCCTAGAGAGATCATAACCTATGTGGGCATACAGCCTTGGAAGTTATATTTCGACGGTTCCAGCCATAAGAATGGAACTGGAATCGGGATGTTTATCATGTCCCCGCAGGGCATCCCCACTAAATTCAAATTTAGGATCAAGAGTAATTGCTCGAACAATGAGGTCGAGTATGAGGCACTGATATCAGGCCTCGAGATCTTGCTAGCTCTCGGGGCAAAGAATGTTGTCGTGAAAGGGGATTCTGAGTTGGTAGTAAAGCAGCTTACCAAAGAATACAAGTGCGTTAGTGAGCATCTAGCCAAATATTATGTGAAAGCAAGCAATTTGTTGGCTAAATTCGACGAAGCTGGAATAGGACATGTTCCTAGAATAGAGAACCAAGAAGCCAATGAATTGGCGCAGATTGCTTCTGGGTATATGATAGATAGACTAAAGTTAACAGAGTTAATCAAGATCAAAGAAAAACTGAGTCCTTCAGATCTCGACATTATGGTCATTGATAATCTAACTCCTGACGATTGGAGAAAGCCAATTGTCGAATACCTGCAGAACCCAGTGGGGTCAACTGATAGAAAAGTCAAGTATAGAGCTCTAAGTTACACCATTTTAGGCAACGAGTTGTTTAAAAAGAACGTCGACGGCACACTGTTGAAATGCTTAAGCGAAGACGACGCATTTATAGCAGTATCAGCTGCTCACGATGGCCTGTGTGGTGCTCACCAAGCAGGGGCCAAAATGAAATGGATTCTATTTAGACAAGGTTTGTATTGGCCAACTATCATGAAAAATTGCATCGAGTACGCAAAAGGTTGTCAAGATTGCCAAAAACACTCAGGAATCCAGCATGTGCCAGCTAGTGAATTGCACTCTATTATCAAGCCATGGCCTTTTAGGGGATGGGCAATAGACTTAATTGGCGAAATTCACCCAGCTTCATCAAAGCAGCACAAGTATATCATTGTGGCAGTCGACTATTTCACTAAATGGGTCGAAGCCATCCCACTACAAAACGTAACACAGGAAACGGTGATCGAGTTCATACAAAACCACATTGTATATCGATTTGGATTGCCAGAGTCCATTACAACGGACCAAGGCACGGTGTTTGTGGGACGCAAAGTGGCAGCCTTCGCAGAATCTTGGGGCATCAAGCTTTTGACCTCGACCCCTTACTACGCTCAGGCTAATGGCCAAGTAGAAGCAGCCAACAAAGTCCTAATAAGCTTGATCAAGAAGCATGTGGGTCGAAAACCAAAAAGCTGGCATGAATCTTTAAGCCAAGTCCTATGGGCTTACCGGAATTCACCAAGGGAAGCGACAGGAACGACGCCTTTTCGACTGGCCTATGGCCAAGAAGCCGTATTGCCCGCAGAGGTATACTTGCAATCATGTCGAATTCAAAGGCAAGAAGAAATCCCAAGCGACGTTTACTGGAATATGATGCTAGATGAAATGGTCAACCTCGACGAAGAAAGGCTCTTGGCACTAGACGTCTTAACAAGGCAAAAGGATCGCATAGCTAAAGCATACAACAAAAAGGTTAGAGATCGATCTTTTATTACAGGGGATTATGTGTGGAAAGTTATTCTCCCAATGGATAAAAAGGATAGAGTTTATGGAAAATGGACCCCCAGTTGGGAAGGGCCATTTACAGTCGAGAAAACGTTACCCAATAATGCTTACGTGATCAAGGAATTGGGCAATCAGAGTCAATGTGTTACGATAAATGGCAAGTATTTAAAAGCATATAAGCCAATGTTGCACGAATGTAAAATCGAATGAAACATGAACGATAAAATTGCCAAATTATATTCATTAATCGAAAAACGTTACAAGTATGGCAAAATACAAGTAAAACTAGAAACCTAAAAAGGAAAAATGGCTCTGTATCCGTCATATTTAGCTTGCATGGGTGCTAATCGACCCACCAGCGCCACCATCTGGCCCTCAAGTCGAGCCTTCTTTTGACGAGCAACCAGGTCTTCAAGGGAGGCTGCAAGAATCGCGACAACTGACTGAACAAGACCTTCAGGATCTTGCTGATCCAAAGAGGCCTGGAGAAAATCGAATTTATCCCTCCACTCATCTATTTGGTGTTCTTGAAAGAACACCATTACTGAAAGTTCCCGGAACTCTTCAAACAGAGGCTTGGCCTCCAAGAGAAGCCCCTGGAACTCCTGAAGAGGAATTCTAACGCGCGCAACGATTGGCCTATGAAGTAGTTGATCAATGAGCCCTAAAAGCTCATCAAGGCCAGCAGAGGAGTCATACAGGTTCTGGAAAAGGTTCTCTTGGAAAGCCAAGTCCTTGATACGACGAAGAATTAGTCTGCTATCCATGGTGAAGAATGAAAGGTTCTTGGATCGCAGAAAGAAGGGAAGAATGGAAAGAAAAGAGTTGCTGTTGAAAGACGAGTAGAAAACTGCTTCATTTATAGTAGGGAAGTAACAAACAGACGTATTAATGCAAGCATGCAGTTACCAAAGCGTCAGCCAAACACGGCAAGCCACGTCAACCACTACCACAAGTGAAGGAAGTTCTTGAGTCGTTGAACAGAAACGTGATAAAAGCGTTATAAATTATCGTGGTTTTCCAAGAAACTTGGAAGCTGAAAGGTTAGATTAAGCACCAAGTTAAAAGGTGAGGCTTAGCAATTCAATGCAAGGAGTAATGTAGCGAAAGCTGATTCAACGATAAAATGCAAATCGAGAAATAAAGCATGTCGAGCATTGCCAATACAAAGTCATTCATTAATTAGAATCGAATAGAGTTACAGGACGGGAATGATAAAGTTGGCAACAAAGGCCATAATAGATCCATGGCCATTACAATAAAGCAACAATTATGAAGCCTAAATTCTCGACTTGAAGGCTTCAAGCTGAACCCCAGCAGCAGCAATCCTACAATCCAAGCTTTGCTTCATACGCTGTTCCGCTGCTACTTCTTTAGAAAGTTGAGATGTCGAGAGCATCACGCCCGTGCACTCAGCAGCCAGCGCATTCAGTCGAGAATTCACAGCTGGGCCTTCATCAATCAACATAGCCTTTTGCTTCTCGAGTCTGGCTACCTCCCTGTGAAGCTCATCCAGTCGAGCATCAACACTCGACAACTCAGCTGCAATGAGAGTCCTCCTAGCAGTCAGCTTGAGAGCCTCTTCTTTTGCGGGCAATAGGCCATTGGTATTGGAAACCACTTGTGCCTTTTTAGTTTCAATAGATTGCTCCACTGCAATGGCTTTGTCAAGCGTGGCCACAACATCGACCACGAGAGTTTGCAATTCGACGAGAGCATCTGCCTGAATTTGATCAAGTTGTTGGCTTAAGAGGAAGGCAAGCAGTTCTTTCACTTCTTGGCCTAATTGAGGAGTGACTCGGACACTGCCAATAAAGCCAGTATCGAAAACCAGCCCTTTTAACTTAACAAGAGCCGCTTCAATCCGGCTATCATCGGGCACTCCACCAGACTGAGCAGTCTCAGCAATTTCAGCTTGGCGCGGCGGAGACTCGAGATCCAAAGTACCATCAAAGAAGCTCTGGAAGATAGAAAGAGGATCCTCGACCAAAAGAGCACTGAGCCTTTCACTAGAAGTATGAGAAGAAGCAGCCGTCTTAGAAGAAGCTGAACCTCCCTTAGCATGAGGTGAGATCAAAGCGGCTCTAGCATCTTGTTGAAATCGCTGAGGAGAAAGTCGAGGCTGTTGAGGGGAAGTTTGAAGCTGTCGAGGAGAAGGTTCGGAATGAGTAGAGGCCAGAACATCAGCCTTGGGTGGGGGCATTACGCCAATCACTTGGTCAGGCTGAATGATTGGATCCTCACCACCCTGCACTTCATCATGCGGCATGCTTTCTTCACGAGCAGGGGAAGGCAGGTTCTGCATATCCTGTGGAGGAAAATTAGAAAGGTTATCTCGACATTCTTTGGTATAATAGGGTTCACAACCAGGATGTTGCCAAGCAATTGGTTTCGAGTTAAAATAGAATGTCAGTTTGTCCCACACAGGGTCTGACTCAGTAGAGTCTAAACTCGAGCTAGAGGACTCTAAACCGCTCGAAGAACTAGATAGGGCAATTGGTGGAGGTTTAGAAGAAAACCACGTGGCCCGAGGTACAGCCATTTTAGACATGCCAACCCTCTGAAGAATCAAAGTAAAAATGATTGAGAAAGAGGAAAAGGAAGCAAATTGAAACAAGATGTGAGCTAATGATTCACCTTAGGGCCAGATGCTCTGAGGGGACTGGAACTGGTTGAACTCTTAGAATGGTGGGAAGAGGAGCTGCCAAATTTGCGACTAGACCTTTTCCCGGAGGTCTTCTTGGCTTGAGCCATCTCGACAGGAATTGGTGTAGTACCTTGAAGCAGAGGATTAGAAGCCTGCTCATCAACACCTTGTTCAACACCTTGCTGCACTTCCTCACGTTGACTAGCTGATTTAGCCGGGGAGGGATTTCCCACAGAAGATTCACCAGCGCCTTTAGCCCTCTTTTGGCTGCAGAAGTAGTTGGGGTGGCTCCCCGTTTTCGACTCTGAAACAAAAGCAAATGATCACAAAGATATACACGTCGAGTAAAAGTCAGAGTTTCACAAGGTTCAGTATTACCTTAGGAATCTTGAGCTTATCAGCCAAGGCAACATCATCATCATCATCATCCTCCACTTCGACAATCGCAGAGGCCACCCGAGGAGAAGCCTGAGGGGTCGGTCGAGGAATTGGTTCAGCTACAAAAAGAAAACAAAGGAGGATTAAGCCATAAATATCGCAAAGATGCCAGGTCGAAATGATTACCTTGACCAATAAGCGATTTTATCGATATGTGGTTGAAGATTTCAACCGGCACATGGAGAGGATAATTCCATAGGTAACGCTTGGTCCAGGTCACCCGCTTCCGAGGGGGCAGTGCACTGTGGTAAAAGTTTTTGATACTTACATGATCAACCCACTTAGGAAGCACTACCGGAAAAGCCAAAGCATACTTACAAGTAGGCAGTGGTGGGAACCTAAAGCCAGTTTTTCGAATAATAAAAGAAAGACCGTCCTCATCAGAAGGAAGGTTCAATCGGGTTTTCTTGGCTTTAGCTTCCCACATTTGCCTGAGAACTTGAGCTGCTTTGGCAACCGTTTCCTGAAGTCGAGGACCCGGAAAGTACACTACACCGAAGAATTGTTGAAAAGCGTTGATCTCAGATGTATGCATACCTTTGGTTTTCTTTGGGGCCTGCCTCTGCAAAAGAAAAACGTTTGTTATGCGCTGGAAGCAATCCTCAATTGGCGTCGAAATATCATGCCAATAAGCAGACCACCACGCCTTAAACGCCTGGGTGACGTAAAAGGATGGAGTGAAACTGAAAGGACTAAGACCAAGTAGCTCCTCATTGTTATAGTAACCAATGGTAGTGTCGAAAACACTACGTTTGGTGATGGTACCAGGATAGAGGATGAGGGATTTGTCGAACAAGGTATTGGGCAAATCTTGACTCAGCCCAAACTGTCGAGACACAAGCTGAGGATTGTAACCGCAAAGAGTAAAATCATTACTGGCGAAGTTGATGGTTAACACCCTGGGAGACAATATAGTCTGCCAAAGCTCGACTTGGTGTTGAGAAAGGTTCTCCGAACCGGGAAGATTAGGATATGAATTCCTTAGCCACCGAGGGCCGTAAGAGGGTTTGTGATACGGTGCAAAGCTCGAGCGGAAACGTTTCAGCTCGAAAAACATGGTGAAATACTTCTTAAAGTCAAACTCGAACGTGGAGGCATCATAAGGAGGGGTGAGAGCTTCAAGCCTGAAAGCGTCGATCCTTGTGTTAGACACCACAGGAGGAGAGTTCTTGGCTGGAAGAGATGGTTCGAAAACCGCATTCATCCAAAGCTGAAGAAGCCAGAAAGGACCAGCTGCATTCAAAGACGCCACTTTAGGATCTCGAATATCGGCGATTGCTTCATTGATCATTTGGTAGAGATTACCGAGCACGAGCCTAGCCATGGCGATAATTCGACCCTCGTGCAACAGATTGGCTAAAGGAAGAAGTTTAGCCGGAATTCTCAAAGATTTGGTGCAGAACACATAGGCAGAAAGCCAATACAGTAGAAACGCGACATGCTCAGCATCGGAGACTTCACCATTCTCGACATAATGATCTTTAATAAACTTACTGAAAGCAATGTTGTCTGTCGGAATGGCGATAGGATCAGTGGGAGCAGCAGAAGAATGATAATCGTCACCCACCACCCAAAGGCCAGTGATGGCAGCAACATCGAGAAGAGTAGGAGAAAGCATCCCAAAGGGGACATGAAAGCTATTGGTGGACCGCTCCCAAAAGAAAAGAGAACTCAGAAGCATGGCAGGGTTGTAAGTAATCGGCGACCTCGACAACTGAATGAGGTCGAAAATGCCAGTCACTTTCCAATGCCCAGACTTACTGGCCTCCACCCTGTTGAGCCATCTCAGATAGGCTCCTTCACCAGCAGATGGGTTAGGAGGCGCAGACCTGAAAGCCCTTTTGGGATCTTTCAGAAAAGGGAAGCGGTAAGAAGGTTGGAATGCAAGAATGAGCTCATCCCCACGAATGCTGGGGTGAAAATGCTCGTAGTCCTCAGGGAGACTGTTAGGCCTGCCCTTCTTCGCCTTCTTCAAAGGGCCCAAAATGGCACGTAAATTGCCATTCACAGAAATAGGAATAAATACCTGGGATTTCCAGATAGCCCGTTTCTCCACGTCATACGGCGGATCTGGAATGGGAGTGCGCTTGGCTTCATTCATCTCACAAGCAGCAGCCAAAGGGATGACATTGTCAGAACCAGAACCAGAAGCCATGGAAATGTTCAGAGAATACACCGGGAAAACAGAAACCAAACGATGGAAGGCGGTCACAAGCAAAATCAGGCAAAAGTTTGAGTGTTCGAAAGCTTGAGGATTTGAAAGCGTGAGTGATTGAAAGAACGGTAAAGCTTGAAGAAGGCCAACAATGGCGTATTTATAGGCAAGCGAATAGTCGGACGTGAAGCTGCATTACAGGGTGATGCATAAAATTTTTGAAATCCAACGGTTATTTTATTATATAACCGCAAACCCTAATGAAAAGGCTAGGAAAAGGCCATGATTACTCTAAAGTAGAGACGGCACACGGCAGACGAGGTCAGACGCTAAAGCCTCTGATTGGAGCAAAAGTCAAACGATTGGATCTCTGATGGGACTTGAAATCAGAAAAGGAAAAGTCGCGAACAGCCGTCAAGTTCCGTCGAAATGCACGAGCGAAAAATGCTTGATCTCTCCAAGGACTGGTAGTCGAGAATCAACATTTTTGGGGGGCATCTGTTGGCCCAATATTTTGGCCCAAGAAAGAAAAACGCATTCAGCCCAAAACTCTCGAGGAAGTCGAATTCTGACTAAAGAAAGGAAGAGGAAGTTGCACCAAGTTAATGGGGCGGCAAAACTCGACAACAACAATTACTGCTAAACCAGGCACATGTAACACGTGCCACACTGACCAAGTCAAATTCCCCCCACGATGGTCGAAAACATGGCCAGGAAACGGTTGGAGCAGTTGAAGCACACGATCTCCACCACCATGCGCAGAACTTCCGGAGCAAGCATCAGATCGTGGGAGAAACCAGACCCACTAACACGCAGAACACGAAACTCTATAAATAGGAGAATCCAATTCAGAAAGAAGGTTCCCAACTCAAACTCTGAAAAATTCACCAGAAAGCTCTAATGTCCGCATCAATGAGACTCAAGGAGCAAAACGTGATGATGAAGGAGTACGTTGCAGAACCAACACTTTAGTTTCCCCGCATTTCAGTTTGTTGATTTCCAGTTCTTCTGTGCAGTTTGTTTGTCGAAATCTGCAGTTCATGTAGTTTTCATGTTATTTTAGTTTGTTTGACTGTTTTGTAATCGACTCGTATTCAATAAATTCCAGTTTCATCTGAGCTGCTTGTTATTGTCGAAAACACATTCATGTACACACAACACTTTGGCAAAGCGTTTTCTCAAAAGGACCCTGAAATCTAAACTTCCTTTAGTCGAACTAAGAGGATATTTGTTTACCAAAAATCCGTGTAAACAGCGTGTTAGTGGGTCTGGTTTCTCCCACGATCTGATGCTTGCTCCGGAAGTTCTGCGCATGGTGGTGGAGATCGTGTGCTTCAACTGCTCCAACCGTTTCCTGGCCATGTTTTCGACCATCGTGGGGGAATTTGACTTGGTCAGTGTGGCACGTGTTACATGTGCCTGTGTTTAGCAGTAATTGTTGTTGTCGAGTTTTGCCGCCCCATTAACTTGGTGCAACTTCCTCTTCCTTTCTTTAGTCAGAATTCGACTTCCTCGAGAGTTTTGGGCTGAATGCGTTTTTCTTTCTTGGGCCAAAATATTGGGCCAACACCAATGTTATTAATAGCATTCAAATATATAGTACTAGTTTAAAAACCAGCTGAAGTTTTACCTGTTGGTCGTGATTCAGCTACAAACACCATATGAAAAGAAATGATAAATGATAAGAGCAACACTGATGTTTGTAGACTTCACCATTTCTTTCCCTTCCAAATTCTTTCTT
>NW_026645417.1:165242-191324 GCF_012489685.1 Lotus japonicus
CCCAAATGCGAAAAAGTAATAAAACTAATATACAATATATAAACAGCCCCCGCTGTAAGTAGCAACCTCGTCACGAGTAAACCTCCAGTGACGGGTAATAGAAGAGTAGCGCCCGTAGGCAATATGTACAACCCGAATGAAAAGGGTGAAGTGTCCGCAACACCATCCCTCAAAACTGAGAATAAGCTGACCCAATGGTCTGAAAATAAGATCTCCTAAGTCCAACCAACTCTCTGTGATTCCCGTAAAGAAACCACACAAAAAGCTATAGGCGGAACTACCCTGTCCCCTAAGTAACAAATAACGCTCAGAGCTACGACTCTACTCTACACTAATCCTAACTCGAGGAGCTCACACCAGCACTAAACCTACGTGCTAGCATGATCGTCGTCTGAATCAGAATCCAGAACGACCAAGTCTACCAACCCTATCCGTCCTCCCCTCGCAACCGCAGTACGCTCCGATGCTGGACTCACGGGCTTAGGGCCCGAACCCTGATCATCAATGATCGCAACGGTGGGTGCACTAGACCCTGCCGAAGGCACTCCCACTGGAATCTCCTCTGAGGGATCCTCGTCCTCTGAAGATGACGGTGGCGGCGGTGCTCCTCCGAATCCTGGTCCACAGTGAACGCCCGGTGGCAAGTTGAAGCTGATAGAGCATCTCCTCAACACTCCCGACCTCAAGAGTCCTCCACTATCTACATGGTCCTCCATGATGCGCCCGAATACGTCGCTCGATGGCTCGCGGGGTCAACCACCCACGACCCGGGGTCGTCCTGATCGATCATCTCGTACCTAATCCCCCCCGAAGGGTGGACCATTGTGAACCAATCCGCAATGGACATCTGACAAAAGGCGTTGTCCGCCAAAACACACACAGAAGACGCGAGTGTCAACTCTAAAGAACTATGTAGATAATAAACCCAATAGGTACAAGTAATAGATAGCCACTTAGGCTTATAGCTAGAGATATCATTCCAGGGTTGCATATTCCACAAAAACATAACGACAATAATAACACTTAACATGTTCCAAGTAAGATTATCAAATAACAATCACACTCAGCAACTAAGTCAGTATGCATGTTGCATGAAATGATATGCAGGTTAACCCAGTCAACCAATATGCAATCTGGAACGGATGGACATCAACGGATCAGCCCTAGCACCAGCCACGGTGGGACCATTTCGGCCGCGTGCCTCTTACTCCAACAACAGCGGTAGTCAGATCAGCGTAACCGTATGGTCTGCCATTTCGGTCTGCTACAAGAGACGTCTACAGACGCTCTTACACGAAAATCCGGGTCTTATGACCATTTTGGAATCCGACGAGGTCCAGAGTACGTCCTGTGTTAAATACCTCATTAATGTTGCATGAATGCAGGATGATTAGACAACAACGTCTCGAATCTCACTCGACACGTCGCACGTGTTCTAGGTGATTAAAGTCTCTAAAGTTACCCTAAGGTAAAGTCGATTCTGCGACAAAAGACACTTCTTCACAACAACACATAACTCACGATGATCTCCAAATCATCCGACTCATCTCAATCCGATGGTCACCACTGCTCAAAGAGCAAGAGTATCACACTCTTGGAAACTAACGGTTTCCCCGGACTTATCCCCAAGATAGCCCAACAACATAGCTGCTCCAACAGCACAACAACAAACGCTGCTCCAACAGCACCACAACATCTACATACTCGAAGCCTCTCAACTTTCTCAACACTGGGATCCGACGACACTTCTCGTTTTCCAAAACTAAGATTTGACTTCCACGCCTTCCTTTCGAGTTTATTATCATTAATTAAAGATTTAGAGGTTGTTTAATGTCTTATGAGTTTTCTTTACAAAATAGTATCCTTTTAGTCTTATCGCAATTCCTATCAGTTCTCGGGATCTCCAAATCCCCAAATGACTCTAGAGAATGTCTCGATCCATACACATCATAACAAGGTCCGAATCTCATTCGTCCTATCAAACTTTCTTAAAACTCTCAAAATAAAATCGGCATGACCTGCCCGCTATTCTCACGATTCAGAATCTCAGATCTCATTGCAAAAGCATAAATACTCAGCACAACCAATCAACATGTCATATATCAACATATTAAGCAATAATCACATAGCACTTAGCATATAAGGCATGCACCACACATCCTAGATTACCCACATAGCACATAGCATGTAAGTCAATCTCAAAACATTCAGTAGATGAATCATCTACATTGTCAGCCGAAGCCTCAGAAAACATTTTCCAATCACACACAATCCAGTGCATAAACAGTAAACAATGTCGAAAACATCGACCCTAAGTATTAACTAGAGATTCAGTGAGATGCCCTCACCTGTAGGTTCTCCAGAGTGATCGTCAAACGCTTCCTCACACTCAAAGCGTTGTTCCTCAGGGAAATCCTCAAAAGCACCTTTACAATAAAACCACAGAATACTATCAAAATCTATCGGAAACTAAGCTATCGATGCTCACTAAGGTTACCTGAAGCAGTACATACTCCGAGGTATGATGAACTAGCGCGAAAGGACAAGTTTTCGGAAAAGGAAATTTCCTCCTCCCCCCCTTAATAGGTTCGGCCACATTAGGTAATTAGGGGACTCGATTTTTCTTCGATCAAACTTGGTTCCTATGCTATCATTAGCCGTAACTAAGGGTATTATGAACTCGGAAAAATTATCGGATCAAAAACTGTCGCAGGGGTATTTTGGTCATGATTTTTAACTTAGGATTTTCAAAACTGAAATCCCAAAAACCAAATTTGACAGGGACGTTACTAACGACGTTTATGACAACTAATCCTACTAGCACTAAGCTAATGCAATAGTTTTCAGCCTAAAGGTTGAAGCTTTACTCCAAAAACTCCAAAAATGGGTATTTTAGGCTAAAATTGATTCCGGCGGAATCCGGCGACATAACGGAAAATCTAACCCGGCAGAAGTGATCTTGGGCACATAAGGAAGAGGTTTAGAATCAGAAATGAAATATTCAGGATAGTTTTGCAAAAACCTCAAAACTATCAGCTCAGAAAAGTCTACAGAAAAGCTATGGAAAAAGCGATCGGAGGTAAGGATTAGCGACTATACCTTGAAACCTTGAAGCAGCAACTGATTGATCGACGATCAAGCAAGGATTGAACAAAATCTCTTCCTCCTTCTTCTTCTTCTTGGCCGCGGGTTTGGGTGGGGAAAATGGGTAGTTTTTTGTGATTTTTCTTCCTTTCTTTGCTATATATAGAGGTTGGCAAAACGCGGGAAAATGAAAGTTTCGCGAATCTGATTTTTCCGGCGTCATTCTCCATGAATTCTAAGATATATTTTAGCGAAAGAATTCCAAAACTAAAAAAATGTCTCCTTGTATTTTTGGCAACTAAAGCATAGTCGGTATAAAAACTATTTTACCCGATAAGTTGCTTTTTGCATCGAATGTCGGAATGGAAAACTTCCTTCAGAAGAAAGATTGAAATCATCAAGAGAAATGGGTGTACGCGTGTGGAATATTCATTTGAAGCTCTGAATAGAAAAAGTCTTCATTGTCGAGAAATTCTAGGGGTTTTGAAATACCAGGGTTTCGGTTTCGGCAAACTTCCGATGATTGGAATCGGACGTTCGTAGATCCTAGAGTTTCGCCTCGAAACGATTGTGATATATGGAAAAAGAGAAGTTCTAACATTTCTCTGAAGATTTTTGGAATTAACTTCCATCGTGCCTAAAAGTGAAAATTATCTATATACTAGGGTTTATGACCTAGATTAAGCGTATAACGATCGTGCTATAACTTTTATCGATCATAATGCAATCCTTGAACTTTTCCTGAACTTTCTCCTTCATAAATATATTTCATTTAATGAACTTTTGTTCAGGTTTCCCTTCACATTACATCAACCCTAATCGTGAATAAGAAATTTATTCACTTAGCATAAGCTTAAAAACTTGGGCCTTACATTACTACCCTCCAAAAAGAAAGTTTCGACCTCGAAACTTAAGGGTTAGTAAAAAGTTCTGGATACTGTTCTTGAATCTTCTCCTTCAGCTCCCATGTCGCATCACCGGTGTCTTTGTTCCAAATGACCTTCACTAACTCGATCTCTTTCCCTCTCAACTGTTTTATCCTGGTGTCACCAATGCTAATTGGCGGTGTCTCGAAAGACAGATCCTCCTTCAACTCAATGTCATCCAGCTCGATAACATGTGTCGGATCCGCAATATATTTCCTCAGTTGTGACACGTGGAATACATCATGAATGATTGATAGAAATGGAGGTAGTGCAATCTGATAAGCAACGGGTCCAATTCGACGAGTGATCTGATACGGTCCAATGAACTTGGGCGTAAGCTTCTTTGACTTGATTGCTCGACCAACTCCCGTCGTCTGAGTAACTCTCAGAAATACGTGATCTCCTTCTTCGAATTCCAGAGTTTGCGCCTTTGATCGGCATAACTCTTCTGTCTACTCTGAGAAGTCTTCATCTTCTCTCTGATCTGCTTGATCTTCTCAGTCGTCTGTTGCAGAAGTTCCGGTCCCACTAACAGATTTTCTCCATTTTGATACCAACATAGAGGTGTCCTACACTTGCGGCCATACAAAGCCTCATACAGTGCCATACCAATGCTCGTATGAAAACTGTTGTTGTATGTGAACTCAATCAACGGTAACAAGGTATCCTAACTGCCCTTGTTGTCTAACACGCAAGCGCGTAGCAAATCCTCCAACGACTGGATTGTCCTCTCAGTCTGTCCATCAGTCTGCGGATGATAAGCAGAACTTAGTCTCAGCCTCGTTCCCAAAGCCTCTTGAAGAGCTCCCCAAAAATGTGATGTAAACTTCGGGTCTCGATCGGATACAATACTTGTCGGCAGTCCGTGAAGTCGTACAATCTCAGATATGTAAATCTCTGACAGTTTCTCTACGTTGTACGTAGTCCTCACAGGTACGAAATGAGCCGACTTTGTCAGTCGATCCACGATTACCCAAATAGAATCGTATCCCTTCTGAGTTCTTGGCAAAGCCACGACGAAATCCATCGATATGTTATCCCATTTCCATTCTGGCACATCCAAGCTTTGTAGCATACCTGAAGACTTCTGATGCTCCACCTTTGCCTTCTGACATGTCAAACATGCAGCTACATACTCAGCCACTTGTCTTTTCATTCCTGGCCACCAAAAATTCACCTTCAAGTCTTGATACATCTTCTTCATTCCAGGATGAATGCTTAACTTGCTCTTGTGACCTTCATCCATAATCAATCTTCTCAAGTCAGGGTTGTTAGGTACACAAACCCTATCCTTGCACCGTAGGATGTTGTCACTTCCAACCTTGAATTCTGGGTCTTTACCTTGACTTACCAAATTCCTTTTCCCGAGCAGAAACTCATCTTGTAACTGTTGGTCTCGGATTTCTTCCATCAATCCATTGGTAATTCTGATCATCCCAAACTTCAGTTCTCCCTCGGATAATTTCACATCCAAGCTCAAATCTCGAAATTGCTCCAGCAGTTGCAGCTCATTCACCATCATCGACGAGATGTGCATCTTCCTGCTCAAGGCATCAGCAACAACATTCGCCTTTCCAGGATGATATTGCAGGGTGAACTCGTAATCTTTGAGAAATTCCATCCACCGACGCTGCCTCATGTTCAGCTCCTTCTGCTCAAACAAGTACTTCAAGCTCTTATGATCACTGAATATGGTGAAATTGCATCCATATAAGTGATGTCTCCAAATCTTCAGCGCAAATACGATGGCAGCTAGCTCTAAGTCATGAGTTGGATAATTCTTTTCATGCACCTTCAGTTGTCTTGAAGCATAAGCAACCACCTTCCGATGTTGCATCAGCACACATCCCAAACCTTGATGCGAAGCATCACAATAAACCTCATAAGGTTCCTCCGGTTGCGGTAAGACGAGTACAGGTGACGTCGTCAAACGTTCCTTCATCGTCTGAAAACTAGTTTCGCACGCTTCAGTCCATGCAAAAGGTTGGCCCTTCCTCGTCAGTTGAGTCAAAGGTCCAACTATCTTCGCGAAATTCTCGATGAAACGGCGATAGTATCCCGCCAAACCGACAAAACTTCTGATCTCCGTCACTGTCTTCGGCCGTTCCCATGACAATACGGTTTCTACCTTTGCTGGGTCCACAGCTATTCCCTCCTTAGAGATCACATGGCCTAAGAATTTTACCTCTTCGAGCCAAAATTCGCATTTAGAAGGATTGGCATACAACTCCTTCTCCCTCAGCACTTGTAAAACTTGTCGCAAGTGCTCCTCATGGTCCTCAGCATTCTTTGAGTAGATCAGAATATCGTCGATAAACACCACGACGAATCGATCCAAGAATGTATGGAAAGTCATATTCATGTAAGCCATGAATATTGCCGGTGCATTTGTCACCCCAAATGGCATCACTAAGTACTCATAGTGTCCATAACGGGTTCTGAATGCCGTCTTCTGGATATCCTCGGTCTTGACCCTGATTTGATGATAACTCGACTTCAGGTCGATCGTCGAGAATATTGTCGCTCCTCGCAGTTGATCCATCAAATCATCAATTCTAGGTAACGGATACCTATTCTTGACAGTTACCTTGTTCAATTGTCAGTAGTCGACACATAACCTTGATTTCCCGTCCTTCTTCTTCACCAATAAGACTGGCGCTCCCCAAGGTGAAACACTTGGTCGAATAAATCCCTTCGACAAAAGATCTTCTAGTTGGGACTTCAATTCTACTAGCTCCGCAGGTGCCATACGATATGGTGCATTCGAAATCGGCCCTGTTCCCGGTACGATGTCTATAGCAAACTCAATGTCACGTACAGGCGGCAAACCAGGTACATCGCCAGGAAAAACATCCGTGAATTCTTTCACCACTGGAATACTATCAACTCCCGGATTCCCTTTACTCTCCAAGCTCAGCAGAACGGAATACTCTTGAGATCCCTCGTTCAAAGAGACGTCAATGTGATTGGCAGATAGATACTCGGAAAGATCCGAATCAGGAAATACCACTCTCTTTCGGTTGCAGTCCAAAAGACAATGATAGCGGGACAACCAATCCATTCCTAGGATAACATCTAGGTTCTTAAGAGTTAGGCATACTAGGTTAGCATGGTAGACTCTATCTCTATATGTTACCATGTTCCGTTAAATGAAACGAACAGTTAGTACTTATCATAAGATAGCATCTAGCAAACTATACACTATGAGTAAGCAATAACTTCAATCAATTCTAAGCGAAAAATCGCTTGCAGACAATCAATTTTCACTCTTTGCAGAGTCACACAACCTAGCACAGAAGACCTATTCCCCAACAACTCCCGAAAGACTCGACCGTGCTCTGATACCACAATGTAACACCCTGATTTCGGTGGCGTCACTTTAGTAACCAAAAGTAAACTTAATGCGGAAAAACGTGAATATTTTTTTTTCGATAATAACTAAGACAAGACTGAATTAAATAAAACCCAAATGCGAAAAGTAATAAAACTAATATACAATATATAAACAGCCCCCGCTGTAAGTAGCAACCTCGTCACGAGTAAACCTCCAGTGACGGGTAATAGAAGAGTAGCGCCCGTAGGCAATATGTACAACCCGAATGAAAGGGTGAAGTGTCCGCAACACCATCCCTCAAAACTGAGAATAAGCTGACCCAATGGTCTGAAAATAAGACCTCCTAAGTCCAACCAACTCTCTGTGATTCCCGTAAAGAAACCACACAAAAAGCTATAGGCGGAACTACCCTGTCCCCTAAGTAACAAATAACGCTCAGAGCTACGACTCTACTCCTACACTAATCCTAACTCGAGGAGCTCACACCAGCACTAAACCTACGTGCTAGCATGATCGTCGTCTGAATCAGAATCCAGAACGACCAAGTCTACCAACCCTATCCGTCCTCCCCTCGCAACCGCAGTACGCTCCGATGCTGGACTCACGGGCTTAGGGCCCGAACCCTGATCATCAATGATCGCAACGGTGGGTGCACTAGACCCTGCCGAAGGCACTCCCACTGGAATCTCCTCTGAGGGATCCTCGTCCTCTGAAGATGACGGTGGCGGCGGTGCTCCTCCGAATCCCGGTCCACAGTGAACGCCCGGTGGCAAGTTGAAGCTGATAGAGCATCTCCTCAACACTCCCGACCTCAAGAGTCCTCCACTATCTACATGGTCCTCCATGATGCGCCCCGAATACGTCGCTCGATGGCTCGCGGGGTCAACCACCCACGACCCGGGGTCGTCCTGATCGATCATCTCGTACCTAATCCCCCCCGAAGGGTGGACCATTGTGAACCAATCCGCAATGGACATCTGACAAAAGGCGTTGTCCGCCAAAACACACACAGAAGACGCGAGGGTCAACTCTAAAGAACTATGTAGATAATAAACCCAATAGGTACAAGTAATAGATAGCCACTTAGGCTTATAGCTAGAGATATCATTCCTAGGGTTGCATATTCCACAAAAACATAACGACAATAATAACACTTAACATGTTCCAAGTAAGATTATCAAATAACAATCACACTCAGCAACTAAGTCAGTATGCATGTTGCATGAAATGATATGCAGGTTAACCCAGTCAACCAATATGCAATCTGGAACGGATGGACATCAACGGATCAGCCCTAGCACCAGCCACGGTGGGACCATTTCGGCTTGCGTGCCTCTTACCCCAACAACAGCGGTAGTCAGATCAGCCGTAACCCGTAGGTCTGCCATTTCGGTCTGCTACAAGAGACGTCTACAGACGCTCTTACACGGAAATCCGGGTCTTATGACCATTTTGGAATCCGACGAGGTCCAGAGTACGTCCTGTGTTAATACCTCATTAATGTTGCATGAATGCAGGATGATTAGACAAACAACGTCTCCGAATCTCACTCGACACGTCGCCACGTGTTCTAGGTGAATTAAAGTCTCTAAAAGCTTACCCTAAGGTAAAGTCGATTCTGCGACAAAAGACACTTCTTCACAACAACACATAACTCACGATGATCTCCAAATCATCCGACTCATCTCAATCCGATGGTCACCACTGCTCAACGAGCACAGAGTATCACACTCTCGGAAACTAACGGTTTCCCGGACTTATCCCCAGGATAGCCCAACAACATAGCTGCTCCAACAGCACAACAACAAACGCTGCTCCAACAGCACCACAACATCTACATACTCGAAGCCTCTCAACTTTCTCAACACTGGGATCCGACGACACTTCTCGTTTTCCCAAAACTAAGATTTGACTTCCACGCCTTCCTTTCGAGTTTATTATCATTAATTAAAGATTTAGAGGTTGTTTAATGTCTTATGAGTTTTCTTTACAAAATAGTATCCTTTTAGTCTTATCGCAATTCCTATCAGTTCTCGGGATCTCCAAATCCCCAAATGACTCTAGAGAATGTCTCGATCCATACACATCATAACAAGGTCCGAATCTCATTCGTCCTATCAAACTTTCTTAAAACTCTCAAAATAAAATCGGCATGACCTGCCCGCTATTCTCACGATTCAGAATCTCAGATCTCATTGCAAAAGCATAAATACTCAGCACAACCAATCAACATGTCATATATCAACATATTAAGCAATAATCACATAGCACTTAGCATATAAGGCATGCACCACACATCCTAGATTACCCACATAGCACATAGCATGTAAGTCAATCTCAAAAACATTCAGTAGATGAATCATCTACATTGTCAGCCGAAGCCTCAGAAAACATTTTCCAATCACACACAATCCAGTGCATAAACAGTAAACAATGTCGAAAACATCGACCCTAAGTATTAACTAGAGATTCAGTGAGATGCCCTCACCTGTAGGTTCTCCAGAGTGATCGTCAAACGCTTCCTCACACTCAAAGCGTTGTTCCTCAGGGAAATCCTCAAAAGCACCTTTACAATAAAACCACAGAATACTATCAAAATCTATCGGAAACTAAGCTATCGATGCTCACTAAGGTTACCCGAAGCAGTACATACTCCGAGGTATGATGAACTAGCGCGAAAGGACAAGTTTTCGGAAAAGGAAATTTCCTCCTCCCCCCCTTAATAGGTTCGGCCACTTTAGGTAATTAGGGGACTCGATTTTTCTTCGATCAAACTTGGTTCCTATGCTATCATTAGCCGTAACTAAGGGTATTCTGAACTCGGAAAAATTATCGGATCAAAAACTGTCGCAGGGGTATTTTGGTCATGATTTTTAACTTAGGATTTTCAAAACTGAAATCCCAAAAACCAAATTTGACAGGGACGTTACTAACGACGTTTATGACAACTAATCCTACTAGCACTAAGCTAAGGCGATAGTTTTCAACCTAAAGGTTGAAGCTTTACTCCAAAAACTCCAAAAATGGGTATTTTAGGCTAAAATTGATTTCGGCGGAATTCCGGCGACATAACGGAAAATCTAACCCGGCAGAAGTGATCTTGGGCACATAAGGAAGAGGTTTAGAATCAGAAATGAAATATTCAGGATAGTTTTGCAAAAACCTCAAAACTATCAGCTCAGAAAAGTCTACAGAAAAGCTATGGAAAAAGCGATCGGAGGTAAGGATTAGCGACTATACCTCGAAACCTTGAAGCAGCAACTGATTGATCGACGATCAAGCAAGGATTGAACAAAATCTCTTCCTCCTTCTTCTTCTTCTTGGCCGCGGGTTTGGGTGGGGAAAATGGGTAGTTTTTTGTGATTTTTCTTCCTTTCTTTGCTATATATAGAGGTTGGCAAAACGCGGGAAAATGAAAGTTTCGCGAATCTGATTTTTCCGGCGTCATTCTCCATGAATTCTAAGATATGTTTTGGCGAAAGAATTCCAAAACTAAAAAAATGTCTCCTTGTATTTTTGGCAACTAAAGCATAGTCGGTATAAAACTATTTTACCCGATAAGTTGCTTTTTGCATCGAATGTCGGAATGGAAAACTTCCTTCAGAAGAAAGATTGAAATCATCAAGAGAAATGGGTGTACGCGTGTGGAATATTCATTTGAAGCTCTGAATAGAAAAAGTCTTCATTGTCGAGAAATTCTAGGGTTTTGAAATACCAGGGTTTCGGTTTCGGCAAACTTCCGATGATTGGAATCGGACGTTCGTAGATCCTAGAGTTTCGCCTCGAAACGATTGTGATATATGGAAAAAGAGAAGTTCTAACATTTCTCTGAAGATTTTTGGAATTAACTTCCATCGTGCCTAAAAGTGAAAATTATCTATATACTAGGGTTTCTGACCTAGATTAAGCGTATAACGATCGTGCTATAACTTTTATCGATCATAATGCAATCCTTGAACTTTTCCTGAACTTTCTCCTTCATAAATATATTTCATTTAATGAACTTTTGTTCAGGTTTCCCTTCACATTACATCAACCCTAATCGTGAATAAGAAATTTATTCACTTAGCATAAGCTTAAAAACTTGGGCCTTACATTACTACCCTCCAAAAAGAAAGTTTCGACCTCGAAACTTAAGGGTTAGTAAAAAGTTCTGGATACTGTTCTTGAATCTTCTCCTTCAGCTCCCATGTCGCATCACCGGTGTCTTTGTTCCAAATGACCTTCACTAACTCGATCTCTTTCCCTCTCAACTGTTTTATCCTGGTGTCACCAATGCTAATTGGCGGTGTCTCGAAAGACAGATCATCCTTCAACTCAATGTCATCCAGCTCGATAACATGTGTCGGATCCGCAATATATTTCCTCAGTTGTGACACGTGGAATACATCATGAATGATTGATAGAAATGGAGGTAGTGCAATCTGATAAGCAACGGGTCCAATTCGACGAGTGATCTGATACGGTCCAATGAACTTGGGCATAAGCTTCTTTGACTTGATTGCTCGACCAACTCCCGTCGTCTGAGTAACTCTCAGAAATACGTGATCTCCTTCTTCGAATTCCAGAGTTCTGCGCCTTTGATCGGCATAACTCTTCTGTCTACTCTGAGAAGTCTTCATCTTCTCTCTGATCTGCTTGATCTTCTCAGTCGTCTGTTGCAGAAGTTCCGGTCCCACTAACAGATTTTCTCCATTTTGATACCAACATAGAGGTGTCCTACACTTGCGGCCATACAAAGCCTCATACAGTGCCATACCAATGCTCGTATGAAAACTGTTGTTGTATGTGAACTCAATCAACGGTAACAAGGTATCCTAACTGCCCTTGTTGTCTAACACGCAAGCGCGTAGCAAATCCTCCAACGACTGGATTGTCCTCTCAGTCTGTCCATCAGTCTGCGGATGATAAGCAGAACTTAGTCTCAGCCTCGTTCCCAAAGCCTCTTGAAGAGCTCCCCAAAAATGTGATGTAAACTTCGGGTCTCGATCGGATACAATACTTGTCGGCAGTCCGTGAAGTCGTACAATCTCAGATATGTAAATCTCTGACAGTTTCTCTACGTTGTACGTAGTCCTCACAGGTACGAAATGAGCCGACTTTGTCAGTCGATCCACGATTACCCAAATAGAATCGTATCCCTTCTGAGTTCTTGGCAAAGCCACGACGAAATCCATCGATATGTTATCCCATTTCCATTCTGGCACATCCAAGCTTTGTAGCATACCTGAAGACTTCTGATGCTCCACCTTTGCCTTCTGACATGTCAAACATGCAGCTACATACTCAGCCACTTGTCTTTTCATTCCTGGCCACCAAAAATTCACCTTCAAGTCTTGATACATCTTCTTCATTCCAGGATGAATGCTTAACTTGCTCTTGTGACCTTCATCCATAATCAATCTTCTCAAGTCAGGGTTGTTAGGTACACAAACCCTATCCTTGCACCGTAGGATGTTGTCACTTCCAACCTTGAATTCTGGGTCTTTACCTTGACTTACCAAATTCCTTTTCCCGAGCAGAAACTCATCTTGTAACTGTTGGTCTCGGATTTCTTCCATCAATCCATTGGTAATTCTGATCATCCCAAACTTCAGTTCTCCCTCGGATAATTTCACATCCAAGCTCAAATCTCGAAATTGCTCCAGCAGTTGCAGCTCATTCACCATCATCGACGAGATGTGCATCTTCCTGCTCAAGGCATCAGCAACAACATTCGCCTTTCCAGGATGATATTGCAGGGTGAACTCGTAATCTTTGAGAAATTCCATCCACCGACGCTGCCTCATGTTCAGCTCCTTCTGCTCAAACAAGTACTTCAAGCTCTTATGATCACTGAATATGGTGAAATTGCATCCATATAAGTGATGTCTCCAAATCTTCAGCGCAAATACGATGGCAGCTAGCTCTAAGTCATGAGTTGGATAATTCTTTTCATGCACCTTCAGTTGTCTTGAAGCATAAGCAACCACCTTCCGATGTTGCATCAGCACACATCCCAAACCTTGATGCGAAGCATCACAATAAACCTCATAAGGTTCCTCCGGTTGCGGTAAGACGAGTACAGGTGACGTCGTCAAACGTTCCTTCATCGTCTGAAAACTAGTTTCGCACGCTTCAGTCCATGCAAAAGGTTGGCCCTTCCTCGTCAGTTGAGTCAAAGGTCCAACTATCTTCGCGAAATTCTCGATGAAACGGCGATAGTATCCCGCCAAACCGACAAAACTTCTGATCTCCGTCACTGTCTTCGGCCGTTCCCATGACAATACGGTTTCTACCTTTGCTGGGTCCACAGATATTCCCTCCTTAGAGATCACATGGCCTAAGAATTTTACCTCTTCGAGCCAAAATTCGCATTTAGAAGGATTGGCATACAACTCCTTCTCCCTCAGCACTTGTAAAACTTGTCGCAAGTGCTCCTCATGGTCCTCAGCATTCTTTGAGTAGATCAGAATATCGTCGATAAACACCACGACGAATCGATCCAAGAATGTATGGAAAGTCATATTCATGTAAGCCATGAATATTGCCGGTGCATTTGTCACCCCAAATGGCATCACTAAGTACTCATAGTGTCCATAACGGGTTCTGAATGCCGTCTTCTGGATATCCTCGGTCTTGACCCTGATTTGATGATAACTCGACTTCAGGTCGATCGTCGAGAATATTGTCGCTCCTCGCAGTTGATCCATCAAATCATCAATTCTAGGTAACGGATACCTATTCTTGACAGTTACCTTGTTCAATTGTCAGTAGTCGACACATAACCTTGATTTCCCGTCCTTCTTCTTCACCAATAAGACTGGCGCTCCCCAAGGTGAAACACTTGGTCGAATAAATCCCTTCGACAAAAGATCTTCTAGTTGGGACTTCAATTCTACTAGCTCCGCAGGTGCCATACGATATGGTGCATTCGAAATCGGCCCTGTTCCCGGTACGATGTCTATAGCAAACTCAATGTCACGTACAGGCGGCAAACCAGGTACATCGCCAGGAAAAACATCCGTGAATTCTTTCACCACTGGAATACTATCAACTCCCGGATTCCCTTTACTCTCCAAGCTCAGCAGAACGGAATACTCTTGAGATCCCTCGTTCAAAGAGACGTCAATGTGATTGGCAGATAGATACTCGGAAAGATCCGAATCAGGAAATACCACTCTCTTTCGGTTGCAGTCCAAAAGACAATGATAGCGGGACAACCAATCCATTCCTAGGATAACATCTAGGTTCTTAAGAGTTAGGCATACTAGGTTAGCATGGTAGACTCTATCTCTATATGTTACCATGTTCCGTTAAATGAAACGAACAGTTAGTACTTATCATAAGATAGCATCTAGCAAACTATACACTATGAGTAAGCAATAACTTCAATCAATTCTAAGCGAAAAATCGCTTGCAGACAATCAATTTTCACTCTTTGCAGAGTCACACAACCTAGCACAGAAGACCTATTCCCCAACAACTCCCGAAAGACTCGACCGTGCTCTGATACCACAATGTAACACCCTGATTTCGGTGGCGTCACTTTAGTAACCAAAAGTAAACTTAATGCGGAAAAACGTGAATATTTTTTTTTCGATAATAACTAAGACAAGACTGAATTAAATAAAACCCAAATGCGAAAAGTAATAAAACTAATATACAATATATAAACAGCCCCCGCTGTAAGTAGCAACCTCGTCACGAGTAAACCTCCAGTGACGGGTAATAGAAGAGTAGCGCCCGTAGGCAATATGTACAACCCGAATGAAAGGGTGAAGTGTCCGCAACACCATCCCTCAAAACTGAGAATAAGCTGACCCAATGGTCTGAAAATAAGACCTCCTAAGTCCAACCAACTCTCTGTGATTCCCGTAAAGAAACCACACAAAAAGCTATAGGCGGAACTACCCTGTCCCCTAAGTAACAAATAACGCTCAGAGCTACGACTCTACTCCTACACTAATCCTAACTCGAGGAGCTCACACCAGCACTAAACCTACGTGCTAGCATGATCGTCGTCTGAATCAGAATCCAGAACGACCAAGTCTACCAACCCTATCCGTCCTCCCCTCGCAACCGCAGTACGCTCCGATGCTGGACTCACGGGCTTAGGGCCCGAACCCTGATCATCAATGATCGCAACGGTGGGTGCACTAGACCCTGCCGAAGGCACTCCCACTGGAATCTCCTCTGAGGGATCCTCGTCCTCTGAAGATGACGGTGGCGGCGGTGCTCCTCCGAATCCCGGTCCACAGTGAACGCCCGGTGGCAAGTTGAAGCTGATAGAGCATCTCCTCAACACTCCCGACCTCAAGAGTCCTCCACTATCTACATGGTCCTCCATGATGCGCCCCGAATACGTCGCTCGATGGCTCGCGGGGTCAACCACCCACGACCCGGGGTCGTCCTGATCGATCATCTCGTACCTAATCCCCCCCGAAGGGTGGACCATTGTGAACCAATCCGCAATGGACATCTGACAAAAGGCGTTGTCCGCCAAAACACACACAGAAGACGCGAGGGTCAACTCTAAAGAACTATGTAGATAATAAACCCAATAGGTACAAGTAATAGATAGCCACTTAGGCTTATAGCTAGAGATATCATTCCTAGGGTTGCATATTCCACAAAAACATAACGACAATAATAACACTTAACATGTTCCAAGTAAGATTATCAAATAACAATCACACTCAGCAACTAAGTCAGTATGCATGTTGCATGAAATGATATGCAGGTTAACCCAGTCAACCAATATGCAATCTGGAACGGATGGACATCAACGGATCAGCCCTAGCACCAGCCACGGTGGGACCATTTCGGCTTGCGTGCCTCTTACCCCAACAACAGCGGTAGTCAGATCAGCCGTAACCCGTAGGTCTGCCATTTCGGTCTGCTACAAGAGACGTCTACAGACGCTCTTACACGGAAATCCGGGTCTTATGACCATTTTGGAATCCGACGAGGTCCAGAGTACGTCCTGTGTTAATACCTCATTAATGTTGCATGAATGCAGGATGATTAGACAAACAACGTCTCCGAATCTCACTCGACACGTCGCCACGTGTTCTAGGTGAATTAAAGTCTCTAAAAGCTTACCCTAAGGTAAAGTCGATTCTGCGACAAAAGACACTTCTTCACAACAACACATAACTCACGATGATCTCCAAATCATCCGACTCATCTCAATCCGATGGTCACCACTGCTCAACGAGCACAGAGTATCACACTCTCGGAAACTAACGGTTTCCCGGACTTATCCCCAGGATAGCCCAACAACATAGCTGCTCCAACAGCACAACAACAAACGCTGCTCCAACAGCACCACAACATCTACATACTCGAAGCCTCTCAACTTTCTCAACACTGGGATCCGACGACACTTCTCGTTTTCCCAAAACTAAGATTTGACTTCCACGCCTTCCTTTCGAGTTTATTATCATTAATTAAAGATTTAGAGGTTGTTTAATGTCTTATGAGTTTTCTTTACAAAATAGTATCCTTTTAGTCTTATCGCAATTCCTATCAGTTCTCGGGATCTCCAAATCCCCAAATGACTCTAGAGAATGTCTCGATCCATACACATCATAACAAGGTCCGAATCTCATTCGTCCTATCAAACTTTCTTAAAACTCTCAAAATAAAATCGGCATGACCTGCCCGCTATTCTCACGATTCAGAATCTCAGATCTCATTGCAAAAGCATAAATACTCAGCACAACCAATCAACATGTCATATATCAACATATTAAGCAATAATCACATAGCACTTAGCATATAAGGCATGCACCACACATCCTAGATTACCCACATAGCACATAGCATGTAAGTCAATCTCAAAAACATTCAGTAGATGAATCATCTACATTGTCAGCCGAAGCCTCAGAAAACATTTTCCAATCACACACAATCCAGTGCATAAACAGTAAACAATGTCGAAAACATCGACCCTAAGTATTAACTAGAGATTCAGTGAGATGCCCTCACCTGTAGGTTCTCCAGAGTGATCGTCAAACGCTTCCTCACACTCAAAGCGTTGTTCCTCAGGGAAATCCTCAAAAGCACCTTTACAATAAAACCACAGAATACTATCAAAATCTATCGGAAACTAAGCTATCGATGCTCACTAAGGTTACCCGAAGCAGTACATACTCCGAGGTATGATGAACTAGCGCGAAAGGACAAGTTTTCGGAAAAGGAAATTTCCTCCTCCCCCCCTTAATAGGTTCGGCCACTTTAGGTAATTAGGGGACTCGATTTTTCTTCGATCAAACTTGGTTCCTATGCTATCATTAGCCGTAACTAAGGGTATTCTGAACTCGGAAAAATTATCGGATCAAAAACTGTCGCAGGGGTATTTTGGTCATGATTTTTAACTTAGGATTTTCAAAACTGAAATCCCAAAAACCAAATTTGACAGGGACGTTACTAACGACGTTTATGACAACTAATCCTACTAGCACTAAGCTAAGGCGATAGTTTTCAACCTAAAGGTTGAAGCTTTACTCCAAAAACTCCAAAAATGGGTATTTTAGGCTAAAATTGATTTCGGCGGAATTCCGGCGACATAACGGAAAATCTAACCCGGCAGAAGTGATCTTGGGCACATAAGGAAGAGGTTTAGAATCAGAAATGAAATATTCAGGATAGTTTTGCAAAAACCTCAAAACTATCAGCTCAGAAAAGTCTACAGAAAAGCTATGGAAAAAGCGATCGGAGGTAAGGATTAGCGACTATACCTCGAAACCTTGAAGCAGCAACTGATTGATCGACGATCAAGCAAGGATTGAACAAAATCTCTTCCTCCTTCTTCTTCTTCTTGGCCGCGGGTTTGGGTGGGGAAAATGGGTAGTTTTTTGTGATTTTTCTTCCTTTCTTTGCTATATATAGAGGTTGGCAAAACGCGGGAAAATGAAAGTTTCGCGAATCTGATTTTTCCGGCGTCATTCTCCATGAATTCTAAGATATGTTTTGGCGAAAGAATTCCAAAACTAAAAAAATGTCTCCTTGTATTTTTGGCAACTAAAGCATAGTCGGTATAAAACTATTTTACCCGATAAGTTGCTTTTTGCATCGAATGTCGGAATGGAAAACTTCCTTCAGAAGAAAGATTGAAATCATCAAGAGAAATGGGTGTACGCGTGTGGAATATTCATTTGAAGCTCTGAATAGAAAAAGTCTTCATTGTCGAGAAATTCTAGGGTTTTGAAATACCAGGGTTTCGGTTTCGGCAAACTTCCGATGATTGGAATCGGACGTTCGTAGATCCTAGAGTTTCGCCTCGAAACGATTGTGATATATGGAAAAAGAGAAGTTCTAACATTTCTCTGAAGATTTTTGGAATTAACTTCCATCGTGCCTAAAAGTGAAAATTATCTATATACTAGGGTTTCTGACCTAGATTAAGCGTATAACGATCGTGCTATAACTTTTATCGATCATAATGCAATCCTTGAACTTTTCCTGAACTTTCTCCTTCATAAATATATTTCATTTAATGAACTTTTGTTCAGGTTTCCCTTCACATTACATCAACCCTAATCGTGAATAAGAAATTTATTCACTTAGCATAAGCTTAAAAACTGGGGCCTTACATTACTACCCTCCAAAAAGAAAGTTTCGACCTCGAAACTTAAGGGTTAGTAAAAAGTTCTGGATACTGTTCTTGAATCTTCTCCTTCAGCTCCCATGTCGCATCACCGGTGTCTTTGTTCCAAATGACCTTCACTAACTCGATCTCTTTCCCTCTCAACTGTTTTATCCTGGTGTCACCAATGCTAATTGGCGGTGTCTCGAAAGACAGATCATCCTTCAACTCAATGTCATCCAGCTCGATAACATGTGTCGGATCCGCAATATATTTCCTCAGTTGTGACACGTGGAATACATCATGAATGATTGATAGAAATGGAGGTAGTGCAATCTGATAAGCAACGGGTCCAATTCGACGAGTGATCTGATACGGTCCAATGAACTTGGGCATAAGCTTCTTTGACTTGATTGCTCGACCAACTCCCGTCGTCTGAGTAACTCTCAGAAATACGTGATCTCCTTCTTCGAATTCCAGAGTTCTGCGCCTTTGATCGGCATAACTCTTCTGTCTACTCTGAGAAGTCTTCATCTTCTCTCTGATCTGCTTGATCTTCTCAGTCGTCTGTTGCAGAAGTTCCGGTCCCACTAACAGATTTTCTCCATTTTGATACCAACATAGAGGTGTCCTACACTTGCGGCCATACAAAGCCTCATACAGTGCCATACCAATGCTCGTATGAAAACTGTTGTTGTATGTGAACTCAATCAACGGTAACAAGGTATCCTAACTGCCCTTGTTGTCTAACACGCAAGCGCGTAGCAAATCCTCCAACGACTGGATTGTCCTCTCAGTCTGTCCATCAGTCTGCGGATGATAAGCAGAACTTAGTCTCAGCCTCGTTCCCAAAGCCTCTTGAAGAGCTCCCCAAAAATGTGATGTAAACTTCGGGTCTCGATCGGATACAATACTTGTCGGCACTCCGTGAAGTCGTACAATCTCAGATATGTAAATCTCTGACAGTTTCTCTACGTTGTACGTAGTCCTCACAGGTACGAAATGAGCCGACTTTGTCAGTCGATCCACGATTACCCAAATAGAATCGTATCCCTTCTGAGTTCTTGGCAAAGCCACGACGAAATCCATCGATATGCTATCCCATTTCCATTCTGGCACATCCAAGCTTTGTAGCATACCTGAAGACTTCTGATGCTCCACCTTTGCCTTCTGACATGTCAAACATGCAGCTACATACTCAGCCACTTGTCTTTTCATTCCTGGCCAGCAAAAATTCACCTTCAAGTCTTGATACATCTTCTTCATTCCAGGATGAATGCTTAACTTGCTCTTGTGACCTTCATCCATAATCAATCTTCTCAAGTCAGGGTTGTTAGGTACACAAACCCTATCCTTGCACCGTAGGATGTTGTCACTTCCTACCTTGAATTCTGGGTCTTTACCTTGACTTACCAAATTCCTTTTCCCGAGCAGAAACTCATCTTGTAACTGTTGGTCTCGGATTTCTTCCATCAATCCATTGGTAATTCTGATCATCCCAAACTTCAGTTCTCCCTCGGATAATTTCACATCCAAGCTCAAATCTCGAAATTGCTCCAGCAGTTGCAGCTCATTCACCATCATCGACGAGATGTGCATCTTCCTGCTCAAGGCATCAGCAACAACATTCGCCTTTCCAGGATGATATTGCAGGGTGAACTCGTAATCTTTGAGAAATTCCATCCACCGACGCTGCCTCATGTTCAGCTCCTTCTGCTCAAACAAGTACTTCAAGCTCTTATGATCACTGAATATGGTGAAATTGCATCCATATAAGTGATGTCTCCAAATCTTCAGCGCAAATACGATGGCAGCTAGCTCTAAGTCATGAGTTGGATAATTCTTTTCATGCACCTTCAGTTGTCTTGAAGCATAAGCAACCACCTTCCGATGTTGCATCAGCACACATCCCAAACCTTGATGCGAAGCATCACAATAAACCTCATAAGGTTCCTCCGGTTGCGGTAAGACGAGTACAGGTGACGTCGTCAAACGTTCCTTCATCGTCTGAAAACTAGTTTCGCACGCTTCAGTCCATGCAAAAGGTTGGCCCTTCCTCGTCAGTTGAGTCAAAGGTCCAACTATCTTCGCGAAATTCTCGATGAAACGGCGATAGTATCCCGCCAAACCGACAAAACTTCTGATCTCCGTCACTGTCTTCGGCCGTTCCCATGACAATACGGTTTCTACCTTTGCTGGGTCCACAACTATTCCCTCCTTAGAGATCACATGGCCTAAGAATTTTACCTCTTCGAGCCAAAATTCGCATTTAGAAGGATTGGCATACAACTCCTTCTCCCTCAGCACTTGTAAAACTTGTCGCAAGTGCTCCTCATGGTCCTCAGCATTCTTTGAGTAGATCAGAATATCGTCGATAAACACCACGACGAATCGATCCAAGAATGTATGGAAAGTCATATTCATGTAAGCCATGAATATTGCCGGCGCATTTGTCACCCCAAATGGCATCACTAAGTACTCATAGTGTCCATAACGGGTTCTGAATGCCGTCTTCTGGATATCCTCGGTCTTGACCCTGATTTGATGATAACTCGACTTCAGGTCGATCGTCGAGAATATTGTCGCTCCTCGCAGTTGATCCATCAAATCATCAATTCTAGGTAACGGATACCTATTCTTGACAGTTACCTTGTTCAATTGTCAGTAGTCGACACATAACCTTGATTTCCCGTCCTTCTTCTTCACCAATAAGACTGGCGCTCCCCAAGGTGAAACACTTGGTCGAATAAATCCCTTCGACAAAAGATCTTCTAGTTGGGACTTCAATTCTACTAGCTCCGCAGGTGCCATACGATATGGTGCATTCGAAATCGGCCCTGTTCCCGGTACGATGTCTATAGCAAACTCAATGTCACGTACAGGCGGCAAACCAGGTACATCGCCAGGAAAAACATCCGTGAATTCTTTCACCACTGGAATACTATCAACTCCCGGATTCCCTTTACTCTCCAAGCTCAGCAGAACGGAATACTCTTGAGATCCCTCGTTCAAAGAGACGTCAATGTGATTGGCAGATAGATACTCGGAAAGATCCGAATCAGGAAATACCACTCTCTTTCGGTTGCAGTCCAAAAGACAATGATAGCGGGACAACCAATCCATTCCTAGGATAACATCTAGGTTCTTAAGAGTTAGGCATACTAGGTTAGCATGGTAGACTCTATCTCTATATGTTACCATGTTCCGTTAAATGAAACGAACAGTTAGTACTTATCATAAGATAGCATCTAGCAAACTATACACTATGAGTAAGCAATAACTTCAATCAATTCTAAGCGAAAAATCGCTTGCAGACAATCAATTTTCACTCTTTGCAGAGTCACACAACCTAGCACAGAAGACCTATTCCCCAACAACTCCCGAAAGACTCGACCGTGCTCTGATACCACAATGTAACACCCTGATTTCGGTGGCGTCACTTTAGTAACCAAAAGTAAACTTAATGCGGAAAAACGTGAATATTTTTTTTTCGATAATAACTAAGACAAGACTGAATTAAATAAAACCCAAATGCGAAAAGTAATAAAACTAATATACAATATATAAACAGCCCCCGCTGTAAGTAGCAACCTCGTCACGAGTAAACCTCCAGTGACGGGTAATAGAAGAGTAGCGCCCGTAGGCAATATGTACAACCCGAATGAAAGGGTGAAGTGTCCGCAACACCATCCCTCAAAACTGAGAATAAGCTGACCCAATGGTCTGAAAATAAGACCTCCTAAGTCCAACCAACTCTCTGTGATTCCCGTAAAGAAACCACACAAAAAGCTATAGGCGGAACTACCCTGTCCCCTAAGTAACAAATAACGCTCAGAGCTACGACTCTACTCCTACACTAATCCTAACTCGAGGAGCTCACACCAGCACTAAACCTACGTGCTAGCATGATCGTCGTCTGAATCAGAATCCAGAACGACCAAGTCTACCAACCCTATCCGTCCTCCCCTCGCAACCGCAGTACGCTCCGATGCTGGACTCACGGGCTTAGGGCCCGAACCCTGATCATCAATGATCGCAACGGTGGGTGCACTAGACCCTGCCGAAGGCACTCCCACTGGAATCTCCTCTGAGGGATCCTCGTCCTCTGAAGATGACGCTGGCGGCGGTGCTCCTCCGAATCCTGGTCCACAGTGAATGCCCGGTGGCAAGTTGAAGCTGATAGAGCATCTCCTCAACACTCCCGACCTCAAGAGTCCTCCACTATCTACATGGTCCTCCATGATGCGCCCCGAATACGTCGCTCGATGGCTCGCGGGGTCAACCACCCACGACCCGGGGTCGTCCTGATCGATCATCTCGTACCTAATCCCCCCGAAGGGTGAACCATTGTGAACCATCCGCAATGGACATCTGACAAAAGGCGTTGTCCGCCAAACACACACAGAAGACGCGAGGGTCAACTCTAAAGAACTATGTAGATAATAAACCCAATAGGTACAAGTAATAGATAGCCACTTAGGCTTATAGCTAGAGATATCATTCCTAGGGTTGCATATTCCACAAAAACATAACGACAATAATAACACTTAACATGTTCCAAGTAAGATTATCAAATAACAATCACACTCAGCACTAAGTCAGTATGCATGTTGCATGAATGATATGCAGGTTAACCCAGTCAACCAATATGCAATCTGGAACGGATGGACATCAACGGATCAGCCCTAGCACCAGCCACGGTGGGACCATTTTCGGCTCGCGTGCCTCTTACCCCAACAACAGCGGTAGTCAGATCAGCCGTAACCCGTAGGTCTGCCATTTCGGTCTGCTACAAGAGACGTCTACAGACGCTCTTACACGGAAATCCGGGTCTTATGACCATTTTGGAATCCGACGAGGTCCAGAGTACGTCCTGTGTTAATACCTCATTAATGTTGCATGAATGCAGGATGATTAGACAAACAACGTCTCCGAATCTCACTCGACACGTCGCCACGTGTTCTAGGTGAATTAAAGTCTCTAAAAGCTTACCCTAAGGTAAAGTCGATTCTGCGACAAAAGACACTTCTTCACAACACACATAATCACGATGATCTCCAAATCATCCGACTCATCTCAATCCGATGGTCACCACTGCTCAACGAGCACAGAGTATCACACTCTCGGAAACTAACGGTTTCCCGGACTTATCCCCAGGATAGCCCAACAACATAGCTGCTCCAACAGCACAACACAAACGCTGCTCCCAACGCACCAAAATCTACATACTCGAAGCCTCTCAACTTTCTCAACACTGGGATCCGACGACACTTCTCGTTTTCCCAAAACTAAGATTTGACTTCCACGCCTTCCTTTCGAGTTTATTATCATTAATTAAAGATTTAGAGGTTGTTTAATGTCTTATGAGTTTTCTTTACAAAATAGTATCCTTTTAGTCTTATCGCAATTCCTATCAGTTCTCGGGATCTCCAAATCCCCAAATGACTCTAGAGAATGTCTCGATCCATACACATCATAACAAGGTCCGAATCTCATTCGTCCTATCAAACTTTCTTAAATCTCAAAATAAAATCGGCATGACCTGCCCGCTATTCTCACGATTCAGAATCTCAGATCTCATTGCAAAAGCATAAATACTCAGCACAACCAATCAACATGTCATATATCAACATATTAAGCAATAATCACATAGCACTTAGCATATAAGGCATGCACCACACTCCTAGATTACCACATAGCACATAGCATGTAAGTCAATCTCAAAAACATTCAGTAGATGAATCATCTACATTGTCAGCCGAAGCCTCAGAAAACATTTTCCAATCACACACAATCCAGTGCATAAACAGTAAACAATGTCGAAACATCGACCCTAAGTATTAACTAGAGATTCAGTGAGATGCCCTCACCTGTAGGTTCTCCAGAGTGATCGTCAAACGCTTCCTCACACTCAAAGCGTTGTTCCTCAGGGAAATCCTCAAAAGCACCTTTACAATAAAACCACAGAATACTATCAAAATCTATCGGAAACTAAGCTATCGATGCTCACTAAGGTTACCCGAAGCAGTACATACTCCGAGGTATGATGAACTAGCGCGAAAGGACAAGTTTTCGGAAAAGGAAATTTCCTCCTCCCCCCCTTAATAGGTTCGGCCACTTTAGGTAATTAGGGGACTCGATTTTTCTTCGATCAAACTTGGTTCCTATGCTATCATTAGCCGTAACTAAGGGTATTCTGAACTCGGAAAAATTATCGGATCAAAAACTGTCGCAGGGGTATTTTGGTCATGATTTTTAACTTAGGATTTTCAAAACTGAAATCCAAAAACCAAATTTGACAGGGACGTTACTAACGACGTTTATGACAACTAATCCTACTAGCACTAAGCTAAGGCGATAGTTTTCAACCTAAAGGTTGAAGCTTTACTCCAAAACTCCAAAAAATGGGTATTTTAGGCTAAAATTGATTTCGGCGGAATTCCGGCGACATAACGGAAAATCTAACCCGGCAGAAGTGATCTTGGGCACATAAGGAAGAGGTTTAGAATCAGAAATGAAATATTCAGGATAGTTTTGTAAAAACCTCAAAAACTATCAGCTCAGAAAAGTCTACAGAAAAGCTATGGAAAAAGCGATCGGAGGTAAGGATTAGCGACTATACCTCGAAACCTTGAAGCAGCAACTGATTGATCGACGATCAAGCAAGGATTGAACAAAATCTCTTCCTCCTTCTTCTTCTTCTTGGCCGCGGGTTTGGGTGGGAAAATGGGTAGTTTTTGTGGATTTTTCTTCCTTTCTTTGCTATATATAGAGGTTGGCAAAACGCGGGAAAATGAAAGTTTCGCGAATCTGATTTTTCCGGCGTCATTCTCCATGAATTCTAAGATATGTTTTGGCGAAAGAATTCCAAAACTAAAAAAATGTCTCCTTGTATTTTTGGCAACTAAAGCATAGTCGGTATAAAACTATTTTTACCCGATAAGTTGCTTTTTGCATCGAATGTCGGAATGGAAAACTTCCTTCAGAAGAAAGATTGAAATCATCAGAGAAAATGGGTGCACGCGTGTGGAATATTCATTTGAAGCTCTGAATAGAAAAAGTCTTCATTGTCGAGAAATTCTAGGGTTTTGAAATACCAGGGTTTCGGTTTCGGCAAACTTCCGATGATTGGAATCGGACGTTCGTAGATCCTAGAGTTTCGCCTC
>NW_026645417.1:191424-210764 GCF_012489685.1 Lotus japonicus
GGTAAAAATACTGTGTCCGCAACACTAAACCTCAAAAATCTGAGAACAAGTTGGCCCAGCGGCCTAAGAAAAGACCCCCTAAATCCAACCAGCTCTCTGTGATCTCCATAGGAAACCACACAAAAAGCTACCGGTAGGAAACTACCCTGTCCCCAAAACTGAAGCATGACGGTCAGAGCATCGACACTACTCCTACACTAATCCCATCTCGAGTAAGTTGCTCGGTGGCCAGCGGGGTCGACCACCCCTGAACCGTAGTCCTCCTGATCAAGCTTCTTCAACCTAGTTTCCCTGAAGGGTGAACCATCGTGAACCGGTCCGCCATACTCAACTGACAATGGCGTAGTCCGCCCAAACACACACAGAAGACGCGAGGGTCAACTCCAAAGAATTATATAAATAATAAAACCAGATATATAGGGTAATAATTATTTAGCCTCTCAGGCTTATACGTTTAGGGATAACATCCTAGGGTTGCATATATCACAATGAATATAAAGATCATAATAACAATTAGCATGCCTCAAGTAGGATAAATAGGTACCAATCACACTCAGCAACTAAGTCAGCATGTATGTTGCATGAAATGCAATGCTGGGTAACAAAATGCATTCCGGAAGAAGGATGGACACCATCGAGTCAGCCCTAACACCGGCCAAAGTGGGACCATTCCGCTCGGGCGCCTCTTACACCACACAAAAGTAGTCAGATCAGCAGTGAACCCGTAGGTCTGCCATTCCGTCTGCTACTAAGGACCACCGTAGTGTCCTAAATATGGAAATCCGGGTCTTATGACCATTTTGGAATCCACCGAGGTCCGGTATCACGCCGTGTATTAACCTCAAAATGAGTGCATGAATGCAAGTGATTAGCCAAACAACGTCTCCGACCTCACTCGACACGTCGTCACATGTTCTAGCTAACTTATTGTCTCTAAAAAGCCTACCCTAAGGCAAACGTCGATTCTGCGACAAAATGAATTAATCAAAAGAAGAAGAAGATACTTTGGAACTCATGGTTCCCGGCTAAACTTTAGATAGCCAATCAATAAACTGCTCATCGAGCGAAAAGGTACCGAAGTACTTGGAAACTTATAGTCTCCGGCTAAACTTTAGATAGCCAAACAATAAACTACTCATCGAGCGAAAAGAGTATCAACATACTCGAAAACTTGTAAGTTCCTCAAAACTTGGACTCGACGACACTTATCATATCTCCAAGACTAATATTCAGGCTCTAAGCTCTTATCTAAAGTTGTTATCATTGTTCAAGGGGTTTAGAGATTGATTAATGTCTTATGAATTTTCTTTGAGAAAATAGATTTCGTTTAGTCTTATGATACTTCCTATGAGTTTCAGGGATCCCCTAATCCCAATTAATTTCTGAGAAGGTCTCGATCCATTAAAATATAACAAGGTCCGAACTTCGTTCGTCCTTTCAAACTCTCTCAAAATCTCATAAAAATTCGGCATGACTTGCCCGTAATCCTCACTTTCCAGAAACATAGGCACGAGTGGAATAGCATCATGAAACAGCTCAACCAATAGGCATAAACAGCATATTCCAACACATCCTAAGTTAACCATGTAGCACATAGCATGTGAATCATTTAGCACACAATATCATGGCATCAAGTACTCAACAAGTGCGGCCGAAGCCTCAGAAATCATTTCAGACATTTAGCAATTAGGTGCATAACACATAAATCAAGTCGAATTTCATCGACACCTAAAGCATTATCTAGTAATTCAGAGAGTAGCCCTCACCTGTAACTCCTCCAGCGTTTTCCTCACAACCTCCTTCACGTTCCTCGCCTTGATCTCCAGGAAACTCCTCAAAAGAACCTTAAGCCAAAATCACAGAAATCAACACATTGAGTCAGAAACTCAGCAAGCAATAAGTCCTAGGGTTACACGGTACATTACAAACTCTGTGGTACGACAATCTAACGCGTTAAGACAAGTTTTCGAAAAAGTCGGATTTCCTCCCCCCTTGGTATAGCTCTCGGCCACTTTCCTTAATTGGGAGGGTCGATTTTTCTTCGATCAAACTTGGTTCCTAGGTTAACATACGCCGTAACTAAGACGGTTCTAAGCTCGGAAAAATTTTCGGATCGAAAACTGATATAGGGGTAGTTTGGTCATTATTTTTAGCTCAAAATTTCAAAATTGGATTTTTGAAAAACAGATTGGATGGAGACGTCCACAACGACGTTTATGACGACAAATCCTACTAGCACTAAGCCAAGTCGATAGATTAGAGCTTAAAGGTTGCGACTTTACCGAAAAATGGGTATTTAAGGTAGAAATTGATCCCGGCGGCATTTCGTCGACATTTGACAAAATCTAATCCGCAGAACACGCTCAGGAGCATGCAGGGAAGAAGTTTAGACGCTGAAATCAGCTGATTTGAACAGTTTTTCAAAAACCTCAAAATTTTGAACTCAGAAAGTCGCAGGAGAAATGGACAGAAACGACGATTCGAAGGAGAGTATAGATTACCTACCTCGAGGTCTTCGATTAGTGACGATCGGTGAAGCAAACGGGCAAGAAACGACGAAGATCCGGATCTCTCTCTCTCTCTAGGAACTCGCGGTTTTGGGGGTGGGGAAATGGGTTTTTTTTTGCAAAAAATCTAATTTTCAAGCTATTTATAGGTTTTGGAAAAACGGAAAAATGATTTTTTTGCGATTCCGATTTTTCCTGCGCGTTCCTCTGCGCATTCTAAGATAGGTTCTGGCGACAGAATTCCAGAACTCAAAACAGGATTCTTGGAATTAAACCAAAAGATCCAAAATCGGCATAAGTCGGTGTAAGTCGGTTTATCCCGAAAAACTACTTTTTGCAGTGATCGTCGGATGAGAAAACTTCCTTCTGAAGAAAGATTAGGAATGATGAGAGAATAGGAGAACGCGGGTGGAATCTTCATTTGCAGCTCCGAATAGAAAAAGTCTTCATCGTTTCGATCTTAGGTTTCTCGAACTATCAGGGATTCCGTTTCGGCAAACTTCCGAGAATTGGAATTTGACGTTCGTACTTTCCAGGATTTCGCATCGAAATAATTGTTTAAGGACGGAAAAGAGAAGTTCTAACATTTCTCTGAGGATTTTTTGGAATTAGTTTCCATCATGTCCTAAAGCGTAAATTAACTATTCACTAATACCTTTGACCTAGGATTAAGCGTATGTTAGTCGTGCTATAACTCTTTCGGTTTTTCGATAAATTCTTGGACTTTTCCTGAACCTTTTTCCTTCCAAATTTATCTTAATCAAATAAACTCTTTTATTTTATTCACTTATCCAAAGCGTTAAAACTTGGGCCTTACATTACTACCCTCCAAAAAGAAAGTTTCGACCTCGAAACTTATGGTTCAGTAAAAAGTTCTGGGTACTGTTCCTTGATCTTTTCCTTCAGCTCCCACGTCGCATCGCCGGTGTCCTTGTTCCAAATAACCTTCACTAACTCGATCTCTTTACCCCTCAACTGCTTTATCCTTGTGTCACCAATGCTGATTGGCGGTGTCTCGAAAGACAAGTTATCCTTCAACTCAATGTCATCCAGCTCGATAACATGTGTCGGATCAGCAATATACTTCCTCAGTTGTGTCGCATGGAATACATCGTGAATGTTTGATAGAAAAGGCGGTAGTGCGATCTGATAAACTACCGGTCCTACACGACGAGTAATCTGATAAGGTCCAATGAACTTTGGCGTAAGCTTTCTTGATTTGATTGCTCGACCAACTCCTGTAGTCTGAGTAACTCGCAGAAACACATGATCTCCCTCTTCAAATTCCAGGGTTCTGCGCCTTTGATCTGCATAGCTCTTCTGTCTACTCTGAGAAGCCTTCATCTTCTCTCTGATCTGTTTAATCTTCTCAGTCATCTGTTGCAGAAGTTCCGGTCCTACTAACAAATTCTCTCCATCTTGATACCAACATAAAGGTGTTCTACACTTGCGGCCATACAAAGCCTCATACGGTGCCATACCTATGGTCGTATGAAAACTGTTGTTGTATGTGAACTCAATCAGTGGCATTAGGGTATCCCAACTGCCCTTGTTGCCTAACACGCAAGCTCGTAGCAAATCCTCCAATGATTGGATAGTTCTCCTCAGTTTGCCCATCAGTCTGTGGATGATAAGCAGAACTTAATCTCAGCCTCGTTCCCAAAGCATTATGAATAGCTCCCCACAAATGTGAAGTAAACTTCGGGTCTCTATCGGAAACGATACTTGTTGGCACTCCATGAAGTCGCACAATCTCAGCTATATAAATCTCTGATAGCTTATCCACGTTGTACGTAGTTCTCACAGTATGAAATGAGCCAACTTAGTCAATCGATCCACGACTACCCAAATCGAATCATATCCTTTTTGAGTTCTTGGCAACGCCACGACAAAATCCATCGATATGCTATCCCATTTCCATTGAGGTACATCCAAGCTCTGTAGCATACCTGAAGATTTCTGATGTTCCACCTTCGCCTTCTGACAGATTAAACATGCAGCTACATATCCTGCCACTTGTCTCTTCATCCCTGGCCACCAAAATTCACCTTCAAGTCCTGATACATCTTTTTCCTTCCAGGGTGAATGCTCAACTTGCTTTTGTGACCTTCGTCCATAATCAACCTCCTTAAGTCAGGGTTGTTAGGTACGCACACTCTATCCTTGCATCGCAGGATATTGTCACTCCCTACCTTGAATTCCGGGTCCTTACCCTGAATTACTAAATTCTTATTTTCCGAGTAAAAATTCATCTTGTAACTGTTGGTCTCGGATTTCTTCCATCAATCCATTGGTGATCTTGATCGTCCCAAACTTCAGTTCTCCCTCAGATGCTCTCACATCTAAGCTCAAATCTCAAAATTGTTCCAGCAGTTGCAGCTCCTTAACCATCATTGATGAGATATGCATCTTCCTGCTCAATGCATCAGTAACGACATTAGCCTTTCCAGGATGGTATTGTAAGGTAAAATCGTAATCCTTGAGAAATTCCATCCAGCGTCGTTGTCTCATGTTCAACTCCTTCTGGTCAAACAAGTACTTTAAGCTCTATGTCGTCCTGCTCGACCACTCGTGTCGGTTCTATGTTGGAAATAACATTGGTTGACGCTACGTGCAATTGCACAACCTTAACCACTTGATCCTTTACTTTTGTTCGTCCAAAAATTCTGCTTAAACTCAGTACACCTCTGGCATTCCAGAGTGAATGTTCAACCTGTCCTCGTGATCTCCACTCATGATTCAAAACTTAACTCAATCGCTCTATAACTCATAGACGAACTATTCCCTTGGAATCTACTAGTCCATTAACGTCGATTCCAACTTCGTAACTATCCTCATTCGCACCATGAAATCAATCTTCTACTTAGTCATCACTCAAAGTAAAACTCGACGTGAGTCTTAATACCTTGTGCATCGCTAGACCCAATCCCTTTTAACATCCATTCATCAGCAACTTATAAGCTAATCACCATCTTAATATCTTACAATCCATTATTGTCATCTCCCCTTTTTCGAGACTTCCCTTACTTGAACCATAAAACCAACCTTCACTTATTCACAACCCACTTTACAATTACCTAAAATCCTTAACACTTCCCCCAAATCCGAACTTATTCCCTAGAAGATCAAACCATAGCTGTACCTCAGGAAACTTAACTAGTCATTTTATCATCCGATCCCTCAACATTCGGAGGTTTAACTACAATCATTAATGCCAACACCACTAAATCTCTGATTCGAACATGATTTTCACCTCCCAAGGTCAATCTTAACCCTTAAATCCTCACTTAACTTAGTGAAATTCACTTGCTAACCCCAGCATGCAATATCGGAATCCATAACAAAGTTCCATTCACTCTTAGACTCTAAGAAATTTGTCCACATATAACAACCTCAAGTATTAATCTTAATACTAACTCTTTATTTCCGTAACTAGATCGTCCTCCCATCAATCCGATACTTAGTCTCTCGATCAAAACCTGACAAACCTTGAGTCCTACGCACTTAAGACAAGAATTCATAGACTTAAAACCTAAACTTTCACCACGTTTGGACCTCAAATGTCCTTTAATTCTTCAATACTTCTTAAATGAATATCCATTTCTTAAACTATAACTCCTCCCCAAAGGAAATCAATTACTTAACAAAAACTTTACTTCCCGACTCCACTAATCCTCGATCCAATCAAATTAATCTTACCAATCCATCTATCAAAGTCCATTGCCAGTTCTGATTCCGAATATCACCCCCTCAATATTAAGTTGATCAGGCCTAATACATCGAAGGTGAAGATTTAGAAAAACCCACTGGAACAGTCGATGAGTTCCTAACATCCAGTAGTCACAGAGATCTTGATATTAAATCCTCAATGATGCCGCTACGGAACTACACACTCTCGACACCATACATATACTATCCATACGGAATCTCCCTGAGATTCATCCTTCAGCTTCTAGCTTCTTGTTAAACGCATCGGTGCAAGACTACTTTCTAGGCTTAACGTGTTATTCTGAACCTCGTGTAACTTCTATAGTTTAAACACGAGCAACGGTCAAATAAAGTATTATTAGGCGTAATAACTATAAATTCAATGCTTAAACAATTTAAGTAAAATTGGTGCGTGGCATGTGCTACGAGAGTAATGGAGCGTATTATACTAGAATGAGAAGGAATAGTTAGAAGGTTACCATCGTTTGTGCGCTCTCCTCTGACTAGTCCGTCAGCTCCCTCGCCGCACGAGACATAGACTCCTCCCCGTGCAGCAGGATGTCTTCCTCTTACCGTAGGCACAGATGGCTCAACCCTGGTTACATTGCAATCCTTGGCTTGATGCCCCGGGCGATTGCAGTTAAAACATAGAGGTCTCCCGTCTGGACACTTGTTAGAGTGGTGCCCCACCTTCTTGCACCTGTAACACGTTACTTGCTTCCTCGCCCCTTTAGATTTGGCAGGAAGTTTACCCTTCATCTTGTTGTCAGACGGTCCCGCTTGGAACGTCTACAGTTCACGGCCAAGTGCCCTATCTGGTTGCAATTAAAACATCGAGGCCCTTGGTCCAGACATGCATTAGCATAGTGTCCATTCTTTCCATACCTGAAACATGTCACCTCAGGATGTGCCGATTGGCTTCCTGCCCCTGGAGTGGCAGTAGTCGAAGGCTTAAAAGAGCTTGGGTAAAACCCCTCTCCTTCGGATGCTGATACGGCCCCAACTGACGGTACTCCTGAGAACCTGACCTCACTGGTCCTCCAGTTCCAGCTCGGTCCAACCTACTTTGCTGGTACTGGGACGCCTCGATTAGCGGTTGAGGTTGCTCACGTGCCGCCTCCTCAGCGCGTCTGTAAGCATCCTCAGTAGCCTGATTCATCATTGCCTCAATCATGGTAGCTATTGCCTTCGCCATACGGTCAGGGCTTACCATCCTATGCTTAGTCAAACAAACAGTTAGTACTCATCATCGGATAGCATCTAACATACTATACAATATGATTAAGCAATAACTTCAATCAATTCTAAGCGACAAATCGCTTGGCAGACAATCAATTTTTACTCTTTACAGAGTCACACAACCTAGCACAGAAGACCTATTCCCCAAAGACTCCCGAAAGACTCGACAAGCTCTGATACCACAATGTAACACCCCGATTTCGGTGGCGTCACTTTAGTAACCAAAGAAATAACTTAAGCGGAAAAACGTGAATTATTTTTTTTCGATAATGTAAGTAAAGACAGAAAGAGATGAAACTCTAAAACGAAGATAACAGAACTAATATACAATATGATTACAGCCCCCACTGTAAGTTGTAAACCACGTCACGAGTAAACCTCCAGTGACGGAAAGTAAAAGAGAGTAACGCCCGTAGGCAAAAGTACAAACCAAGGTAAAAATACTGTGTCCGCAACACTAAACCTCAAAATCTGAGAACAAGTTGGCCCAGCGGCCTAAGAAAAGACCCCCTAAATCCAACCAGCTCTCTGTGATCTCCATAGGAAACCACACAAAAAGCTACCGGTAGGAAACTACCCTGTCCCCAAAACTGAAGCATGACGGTCAGAGCATCGACACTACTCCTACACTAATCCCATCTCGAGTAAGTTGCTCGGTGGCCAGCGGGGTCGACCACCCCTGAACCGTAGTCCTCCTGATCAAGCTTCTTCAACCTAGTTTCCCCTGAAGGGTGAACCATCGTGAACCGGTCCGCCATACTCAACTGACAATGGCGTAGTCCGCCCAAACACACACAGAAGACGCGAGGGTCAACTCCAAAGAATTATATAAATAATAAAACCAGATATATAGGGTAATAATTATTTAGCCTCTCAGGCTTATACGTTTAGGGATAACATCCTAGGGTTGCATATATCACAATGAATATAAAGATCATAATAACAATTAGCATGCCTCAAGTAGGATAAATAGGTACCAATCACACTCAGCAACTAAGTCAGCATGTATGTTGCATGAAATGCAATGCTGGGTAACAAAATGCATTCCGGAAGAAGGATGGACACCATCGAGTCAGCCCTAACACCGGCCAAAGTGGGACCATTCCGCTCGGGCGCCTCTTACACCACACAAAAGTAGTCAGATCAGCAGTGAACCCGTAGGTCTGCCATTCCGTCTGCTACTAAGGACCACCGTAGTGTCCTAAATATGGAAATCCGGGTCTTATGACCATTTTGGAATCCACCGAGGTCCGGTATCACGCCGTGTATTAACCTCAAAATGAGTGCATGAATGCAAGTGATTAGCCAAACAACGTCTCCGACCTCACTCGACACGTCGTCACATGTTCTAGCTAACTTATTGTCTCTAAAAAGCCTACCCTAAGGCAAACGTCGATTCTGCGACAAAATGAATTAATCAAAAGAAGAAGAAGATACTTTGGAACTCATGGTTCCCGGCTAAACTTTAGATAGCCAATCAATAAACTGCTCATCGAGCGAAAAGGTACCGAAGTACTTGGAAACTTATAGTCTCCGGCTAAACTTTAGATAGCCAAACAATAAACTACTCATCGAGCGAAAAGAGTATCAACATACTCGAAAACTTGTAAGTTCCTCAAAACTTGGACTCGACGACACTTATCATATCTCCAAGACTAATATTCAGGCTCTAAGCTCTTATCTAAAGTTGTTATCATTGTTCAAGGGGTTTAGAGATTGATTAATGTCTTATGAATTTTCTTTGAGAAAATAGATTTCGTTTAGTCTTATGATACTTCCTATGAGTTTCAGGGATCCCCTAATCCCAATTAATTTCTGAGAAGGTCTCGATCCATTAAAATATAACAAGGTCCGAACTTCGTTCGTCCTTTCAAACTCTCTCAAAATCTCATAAAAATTCGGCATGACTTGCCCGTAATCCTCACTTTCCAGAAACATAGGCACGAGTGGAATAGCATCATGAAACAGCTCAACCAATAGGCATAAACAGCATATTCCAACACATCCTAAGTTAACCATGTAGCACATAGCATGTGAATCATTTAGCACACAATATCATGGCATCAAGTACTCAACAAGTGCGGCCGAAGCCTCAGAAATCATTTCAGACATTTAGCAATTAGGTGCATAACACATAAATCAAGTCGAATTTCATCGACACCTAAAGCATTATCTAGTAATTCAGAGAGTAGCCCTCACCTGTAACTCCTCCAGCGTTTTCCTCACAACCTCCTTCACGTTCCTCGCCTTGATCTCCAGGAAACTCCTCAAAAGAACCTTAAGCCAAAATCACAGAAATCAACACATTGAGTCAGAAACTCAGCAAGCAATAAGTCCTAGGGTTACACGGTACATTACAAACTCTGTGGTACGACAATCTAACGCGTTAAGACAAGTTTTCGAAAAAGTCGGATTTCCTCCCCCCTTGGTATAGCTCTCGGCCACTTTCCTTAATTGGGAGGGTCGATTTTTCTTCGATCAAACTTGGTTCCTAGGTTAACATACGCCGTAACTAAGACGGTTCTAAGCTCGGAAAAATTTTCGGATCGAAAACTGATATAGGGGTAGTTTGGTCATTATTTTTAGCTCAAAATTTCAAAATTGGATTTTTGAAAAACAGATTGGATGGAGACGTCCACAACGACGTTTATGACGACAAATCCTACTAGCACTAAGCCAAGTCGATAGATTAGAGCTTAAAGGTTGCGACTTTACCGAAAAATGGGTATTTAAGGTAGAAATTGATCCCGGCGGCATTTCGTCGACATTTGACAAAATCTAATCCGCAGAACACGCTCAGGAGCATGCAGGGAAGAAGTTTAGACGCTGAAATCAGCTGATTTGAACAGTTTTTCAAAAACCTCAAAATTTTGAACTCAGAAAGTCGCAGGAGAAATGGACAGAAACGACGATTCGAAGGAGAGTATAGATTACCTACCTCGAGGTCTTCGATTAGTGACGATCGGTGAAGCAAACGGGCAAGAAACGACGAAGATCCGGATCTCTCTCTCTCTCTAGGAACTCGCGGTTTTGGGGGTGGGGAAAATGGGTTTTTTTTGCAAAAAATCTAATTTTCAAGCTATTTATAGGTTTTGGAAAAAACGGAAAAATGATTTTTTTGCGATTCCGATTTTTCCTGCGCGTTCCTCTGCGCATTCTAAGATAGGTTCTGGCGACAGAATTCCAGAACTCAAAACAGGATTCTTGGAATTAAACCAAAAGATCCAAAATCGGCATAAGTCGGTGTAAGTCGGTTTATCCCGAAAAACTACTTTTTGCAGTGATCGTCGGATGAGAAAACTTCCTTCTGAAGAAAGATTAGGAATGATGAGAGAATAGGAGAACGCGGGTGGAATCTTCATTTGCAGCTCCGAATAGAAAAAATCTTCATCGTCTCTCGATCTTAGGTTTCTCGAACTATCAGGGATTCCGTTTCGGCAAACTTCCGAGAATTGGAATTTGACGTTCGTACTTTCCAGGATTTCGCATCGAAATAATTGTTTAAGGACGGAAAAGAGAAGTTCTAACATTTCTCTGAGGATTTTTGGAATTAGTTTCCATCATGTCCTAAAGCGTAAATTAACTATTCACTAATACCTTTGACCTAGGATTAAGCGTATGTTAGTCGTGCTATAACTCTTATCGGTTTTTCGATAAATTCTTGGACTTTTCCTGAACCTTTTTCCTTCACAAATTTATCTTAATCAAATAAACTCTTTTATTTTATTCACTTATCCAAAGCGTTAAAACTTGGGCCTTACATTACTACCCTCCAAAAAGAAAGTTTCGACCTCGAAACTTATGGTTCAGTAAAAAGTTCTGGGTACTGTTCCTTGATCTTTTCCTTCAGCTCCCACGTCGCATCGCCGGTGTCCTTGTTCCAAATAACCTTCACTAACTCGATCTCTTTACCCCTCAACTGCTTTATCCTTGTGTCACCAATGCTGATTGGCGGTGTCTCGAAAGACAAGTTATCCTTCAACTCAATGTCATCCAGCTCGATAACATGTGTCGGATCAGCAATATACTTCCTCAGTTGTGTCGCATGGAATACATCGTGAATGTTTGATAGAAAAGGCGGTAGTGCGATCTGATAAACTACCGGTCCTACACGACGAGTAATCTGATAAGGTCCAATGAACTTTGGCGTAAGCTTTCTTGATTTGATTGCTCGACCAACTCCTGTAGTCTAGTAACTCGCAGAAACACATGATCTCCCTCTTCAAATTCCAGGGTTCTGCGCCTTTGATCTGCATAGCTCTTCTGTCTACTCTGAGAAGCCTTCATCTTCTCTCTGATCTGTTTAATCTTCTCAGTCATCTGTTGCAGAAGTTCCGGTCCTACTAACAAATTCTCTCCATCTTGATACCAACATAAAGGTGTTCTACACTTGCGGCCATACAAAGCCTCATACGGTGCCATACCTATGGTCGTATGAAAACTGTTGTTGTATGTGAACTCAATCAGTGGCAATAGGGTATCCCAACTGCCCTTGTTGCCTAACACGCAAGCTCGTAGCAAATCCTCCAATGATTGGATAGTTCTCTCTCAGTTTGCCCATCAGTCTGTGGATGATAAGCAGAACTTAATCTCAGCCTCGTTCCCAAAGCATTATGAAGAGCTCCCCACAAATGTGAAGTAAACTTCGGGTCTCTATCGGAAACGATACTTGTTGGCACTCCATGAAGTCGCACAATCTCAGCTATATAAATCTCTGATAGCTTATCCACGTTGTACGTAGTTCTCACAAGTATGAAATGAGCGACTTAGTCAATCGATCCACGATTACCCAAATCGAATCATATCCTTTTGAGTTCTTGGCAACGCCACGACAAAATCCATCGATATGCTATCCCATTTCCATTGAGGTACATCCAAGCTCTGTAGCATACCTGAAGATTTCTGATGTTCCACCTTCGCCTTCTGACAGATTAAACATGCAGCTACATATCCTGCCACTTGTCTCTTCATCCCTGGCCACCAAAAATTCACCTTCAAGTCCTGATACATCTTTTTCCTTCCAGGGTGAATGCTCAACTTGCTTTTGTGACCTTCGTCCATAATCAACCTCCTTAAGTCAGGGTTGTTAGGTACGCACACTCTATCCTTGCATCGCAGGATATTGTCACTCCCTACCTTGAATTCCGGGTCCTTACCCTGAATTACTAAATTCTTATTTTCCGAGTAAAAATTCATCTTGTAACTGTTGGTCTCGGATTTCTTCCATCAATCCATTGGTGATCTTGATCGTCCCAAACTTCAGTTCTCCCTCAGATGCTCTCACATCTAAGCTCAAATCTCAAAATTGTTCCAGCAGTTGCAGCTCCTTAACCATCATTGATGAGATATGCATCTTCCTGCTCAATGCATCAGTAACGACATTAGCCTTTCCAGGATGGTATTGTAAGGTAAAATCGTAATCCTTGAGAAATTCCATCCAGCGTCGTTGTCTCATGTTCAACTCCTTCTGGTCAAACAAGTACTTTAAGCTCTATGTCGTCCTGCTCGACCACTCGTGTCGGTTCTATGTTGGAAATAACATTGGTTGACGCTACGTGCAATTGCACAACCTTAACCACTTGATCCTTTACTTTTGTTCGTCCAAAAATTCTGCTTAAACTCAGTACACCTCTGGCATTCCAGAGTGAATGTTCAACCTGTCCTCGTGATCTCCACTCATGATTCAAAACTTAACTCAATCGCTCTATAACTCATAGACGAACTATTCCCTTGGAATCTACTAGTCCATTAACGTCGATTCCAACTTCGTAACTATCCTCATTCGCACCATGAAATCAATCTTCTACTTAGTCATCACTCAAAGTAAAACTCGACGTGAGTCTTAATACCTTGTGCATCGCTAGACCCAATCCCTTTTAACATCCATTCATCAGCAACTTATAAGCTAATCACCATCTTAATATCTTACAATCCATTATTGTCATCTCCCCTTTTCGAGACTTCCCTTACTTGAACCATAAAACCAACCTTCACTTATTCACAACCCACTTTACAATTACCTAAAATCCTTAACACTTCCCCCAAATCCGAACTTATTCCCTAGAAGATCAAACCATAGCTGTACCTCAGGAAACTTAACTAGTCATTTTATCATCCGATCCCTCAACATTCGGAGGTTTAACTACAATCATTAATGCCAACACCACTAAATCTCTGATTCGAACATGATTTTCACCTCCCAAGGTCAATCTTAACCCTTAAATCCTCACTTAACTTAGTGAAATTCACTTGCTAACCCCAGCATGCAATATCGGAATCCATAACAAAGTTCCATTCACTCTTAGACTCTAAGAAATTTGTCCACATATAACAACCTCAAGTATTAATCTTAATACTAACTCTTTATTTCCGTAACTAGATCGTCCTCCCATCAATCCGATACTTAGTCTCTCGATCAAAACCTGACAAACCTTGAGTCCTACGCACTTAAGACAAGAATTCATAGACTTAAAACCTAAACTTTCACCACGTTTGGACCTCAAATGTCCTTTAATTCTTCAATACTTCTTAAATGAATATCCATTTCTTAAACTATAACTCCTCCCCAAAGGAAATCAATTACTTAACAAAAACTTTACTTCCCGACTCCACTAATCCTCGATCCAATCAAATTAATCTTACCAATCCATCTATCAAAGTCCATTGCCAGTTCTGATTCCGAATATCACCCCCTCAATATTAAGTTGATCAGGCCTAATACATCGAAGGTGAAGATTTAGAAAAACCCACTGGAACAGTCGATGAGTTCCTAACATCCAGTAGTCACAGAGATCTTGATATTAAATCCTCAATGATGCCGCTACGGAACTACACACTCTCGACACCATACATATACTATCCATACGGAATCTCCCTGAGATTCATCCTTCAGCTTCTAGCTTCTTGTTAAACGCATCGGTGCAAGACTACTTTCTAGGCTTAACGTGTTATTCTGAACCTCGTGTAACTTCTATAGTTTAAACACGAGCAACGGTCAAATAAAGTATTATTAGGCGTAATAACTATAAATCAATGCTTAAACAATTTAAGTAAAATTGGTGCGTGGCATGTGCTACGAGAGTAATGGAGCGTATTATACTAGAATGAGAAGGAATAGTTAGAAGGTTACCATCGTTTGTGCGCTCTCCTCTGACTAGTCCGTCAGCTCCCTCGCCGCACGAGACATAGACTCCTCCCCGTGCAGCAGGATGTCTTCCTCTTACCGTAGGCACAGATGGCTCAACCCTGGTTACATTGCAATCCTTGGCTTGATGCCCCGGGCGATTGCAGTTAAAACATAGAGGTCTCCCGTCTGGACACTTGTTAGAGTGGTGCCCCACCTTCTTGCACCTGTAACACGTTACTTGCTTCCTCGCCCCTTTAGATTGGCAGGAAGTTTACCCTTCATCTTGTTGTCAGACGGTCCCGCTTGGAACGTTCTACAGTTCACGGCCAATGCCCTATCTGGTTGCAATTAAAACATCGAGGCCCTTGGTCCAGACATGCATTAGCATAGTGTCCATCTTTCCACACCTGAAACATGTCACCTCAGATGCCGATGCTTCCTGCCCTGGAGTGGCGTAGTCGAACTTAAAGAGCTTGGGGTAAAACCCTCCCTTCGGATGCTGATACGGCCCCAACTGACGGTACTCCTGAGAACCTGACCTCACTGGTCCTCCAGTTCCAGCTCGGTCCAACCTACTTGCTGGTACTGGACGCCTCGATTAGCGGTTGAGGTTGCTCACGTGCCGCCTCCTCAGCGCGTCTGTAAGCATCCTCAGTAGCCTGATTCATCATTGCCTCAATCATGGTAGCTATTGCCTTCGCCATACGGTCAGGGCTTACCATCCTATGCTTAGTCAAACAAACAGTTAGTACTCATCATCGGATAGCATCTAACATACTATACAATATGATTAAGCAATAACTTCAATCAATTCTAAGCGACAAATCGCTTGGCAGACAATCAATTTTTACTCTTTGCAGAGTCACACAACCTAGCACAGAAGACCTATTCCCCAAAGACTCCCGAAAGACTCGACAAGCTCTGATACCACAATGTAACACCCCGATTTCGGTGGCGTCACTTTAGTAACCAAAGAAATAACTTAAGCGGAAAAACGTGAATTATTTTTTTTTCGATAATGTAAGTAAAGACAGAAAGAGATGAAACTCTAAAACGAAGATAACAGAACTAATATACAATATGATTACAGCCCCCACTGTAAGTTGTAAACCACGTCACGAGTAAACCTCCAGTGACGGAAAGTAAAAGAGAGTAACGCCCGTAGGCAAAAGTACAAACCAAGGTAAAAATACTGTTCCGCAACACTAAACCTCAAAATCTGAGAACAAGTTGGCCCAGCGGCCTAAGAAAAGACCCCCTAAATCCAACCAGCTCTCTGTGATCTCCATAGGAAACCACACAAAAAGCTACCGGTAGGAAACTACCCTGTCCCCAAAACTGAAGCATGACGGTCAGAGCATCGACACTACTCCTACACTAATCCCATCTCGAGTAAGTGCTCGGTGGCCAGCGGGGTCGACCACCCCTGAACCGTAGTCCTCCTGATCAAGCTTCTTCAACCTAGTTTCCCCTGAAGGGTGAACCATCGTGAACCGGTCCGCCATACTCAACTGACAATGGCGTAGTCCGCCCAAACACACACAGAAGACGCGAGGGTCAACTCCAAAGAATTATATAAATAATAAAACCAGATATATAGGGTAATAATTATTTAGCCTCTCAGGCTTATACGTTTAGGGATAACATCCTAGGGTTGCATATATCACAATGAATATAAAGATCATAATAACAATTAGCATGCCTCAAGTAGGATAAACAGGTACCAATCACACTCAGCAACTAAGTCAGCATGTATGTTGCATGAAATGCAATGCTGGGTAACAAAATGCATTCCGGAAGAAGGATGGACACCATCGAGTCAGCCCTAACACCGGCCAAAGTGGGACCATTCCGCTCGGGCGCCTCTTACACCACACAAAAGTAGTCAGATCAGCAGTGAACCCGTAGGTCTGCCATTCCGTCTGCTACTAGGACCACCGTAGTGTCCTAAATATGGAAATCCGGGTCTTATGACCATTTTGGAATCCACCGAGGTCCGGTAATCACGCCGTGTATTAACCTCAAAATGAGTGCATGAATGCAAGTGATTAGCCAAACAACGTCTCCGACCTCACTCGACACGTCGTCACGTGTTCTAGCTAACTTATTGTCTCTAAAAAGCCTACCCTAAGGCAAACGTCGATTCTGCGACAAAATGAATTAATCAAAAGAAGAAGAAGATACTTTGGAACTCATGGTTCCCGGCTAAACTTTAGATAGCCAATCAATAAACTGCTCATCGAGCGAAAAGTACCGAAGTACTTGGAAACTTATAGTCTCCGGCTAAACTTTAGATAGCCAAACAATAAACTACTCATCGAGCGAAAAGAGTATCAACATACTCGAAAACTTGTAAGTTCCTCAAAACTTGGACTCGACGACACTTCCATATCTCCAAACTAATATTCAGGCTCTAAGCTCTTATCTAAAGTTTTATCATTGTTCAAGGGTTTAGAATTGATTAATGTCTATGAATTTTCTTTGAGAAAATAGATTTCGTTTAGTCTTATGATACTTCCTATGAGTTTCAGGGATCCCCTAATCCCAATTAATTTCTGAGAAGGTCTCGATCCATTAAAATATAACAAGGTCCGAACTTCGTTCGTCCTTTCAAACTCTCTCAAAATCTCATAAAAATTCGGCATGACTTGCCCGTAATCCTCACTTTCCAGAAACATAGGCACGAGTGGAATAGCATCATGAAACAGCTCAACCAATAGGCATAAACAGCATATTCCAACACATCCTAAGTTAACCATGTAGCACATAGCATGTGAATCATTTAGCACACAATATCATGGCATCAAGTACTCAACAAGTGCGGCCGAAGCCTCAGAAATCATTTCAGACATTTAGCAATTAGGTGCATAACACATAAATCAAGTCGAATTTCATCGACACCTAAAGCATTATATAGTAATTCAGAGAGTAACCCTCACCTGTAACTCCTCCAGCGTTTTCCTCACAACCTCCTTCACGTTCCTCGCCTTGATCTCCAGGAAACTCCTCAAAAGAACCTTAAGCCAAAATCACAGAAATCAACACATTGAGTCAGAAACTCAGCAAGCAATAAGTCCTAGGGTTACACGGTACATTACAAACTCTGTGGTACGACAATCTAACGCGTTAAGACAAGTTTTCGAAAAAGTCGGATTTCCTCCCCCTTGGTATAGCTCTCGGCCACTTTCCTTAATTGGGAGGGTCGATTTTTCTTCGATCAAACTTGGTTCCTAGGTTAACATACGCCGTAACTAAGACGGTTCTAAGCTCGGAAAAATTTTCGGATCGAAAACTGATATAGGGGTAGTTTGGTCATTATTTTTAGCTCAAAAATTTCAAAATTGGATTTTTGAAAAACAGATTGGATGGAGACGTCCACAAAGACGTTTATGACGACAAATCCTACTAGCACTAAGCCAAGTCGATAGATTAGAGCTTAAAGGTTGCGACTTTACCGAAAAATGGGTATTTAAGGTAGAAATTGATCCCGGCGGCATTTCGTCGACATTTGACAAAATCTAATCCGCAGAACACGCTCAGGAGCATGCAGGGAAGAAGTTTAGACGCTGAAATCAGCTGATTTGAACAGTTTTTCAAAAACCTCAAAATTTTGAACTCAGAAAGTCGCAGGAGAAATGGACAGAAACGACGATTCGAAGGAGAGTATAGATTACCTACCTCGAGGTCTTCGATTAGTGACGATCGGTGAAGCAAACGGGCAAGAAACGACGAAGATCCGGATCTCTCTCTCTCTCTAGGAACTCGCGGTTTTGGGGGTGGGGAAAATGGGTTTTTTTTTTGCAAAAAATCTAATTTTCAAGCTATTTATAGGTTTTGGAAAAAACGGAAAAATGATTTTTTTGCGATTCCGATTTTTCCTGCGCGTTCCTCTGCGCATTCTAAGATAGGTTCTGGCGACAGAATTCCAGAACTCAAAACAGGATTCTTGGAATTAAACCAAAAGATCCAAAATCGGCATAAGTCGGTGTAAGTCGGTTTATCCCGAAAAACTACTTTTTGCAGTGATCGTCGGATGAGAAAACTTCCTTCTGAAGAAAGATTAGGAATGATGAGAGAAGTAGGAGAACGCGGGTGGAATCTTCATTTGCAGCTCCGAATAGAAAAAATCTTCATCGTTTCTCGATCTTAGGTTTCTCGAACTATCAGGGATTCCGTTTCGGCAAACTTCCGAGAATTGGAATTTGACGTTCGTACTTTCCAGGATTTCGCATCGAAATAATTGTTTAAGGACGGAAAAGAGAAGTTCTAACATTTCTCTGAGGATTTTTGGAATTAGTTTCCATCATGTCCTAAAGCGTAAATTAACTATTCACTAATACCTTTGACCTAGGATTAAGCGTATGTTAGTCGTGCTATAACTCTTATCGGTTTTTCGATAAATTCTTGGACTTTTCCTGAACCTTTTTCCTTCACAAATTTATCTTAATCAAATAAACTCTTTTATTTTATTCACTTATCCAAAGCGTTAAAACTTGGGCCTTACAGTACATATATTGTATATTAGTTCATGTTGCGCGCTTTTGAGTTGAGTCATTATTTTGGACAAGTCTTTTGTTTTAAAAAGAAAAAGAAAACGAAAAAAATTACTCGCATTTTCTGCATATAGTTTCGGACAGGTTTCTTTTGTGTCCCCTGAAAGTTGGGATGTTACACAAATAGACTCTCTAGAAGCATTGTCTTTAATTTCTATTGTGATGTGCATTGAGATGTGCATGCCTCTCTTATTTGAGACATTAGAA
>NW_026645418.1:0-42424 GCF_012489685.1 Lotus japonicus
TGATCTGCATAACTCTTCTGTCTACTCTGAGAAGTCCTCATCTTCTCTCTGATCTGCTTGATCTTCTCAGTGGTCTGTTGCAGAAGTTCCGGTCCTACCAACAAATTTTCTCCGTTTTGGTACCAACACAAAGGTGTTCTACACTTGCGGCCATACAAAGCCTCATACGGTGCCATACCAATGCTTGTATGAAAACTGTTGTTGTATGTGAACTCAATCAATGGCAATATGGTATCCCAAGTGCCCTTGTTGTCCAGAACGCAAGCGCGTAGCAAATCCTCCAACGACTGAATAGTTCTCTCAGTCTGTCCATCAGTCTGCGGATGAATAAGCAGAACTTAGTCTCAGCCTCGTTCCCAAAGCTTCTTGAAGAGCTCCCCAAAAATGTGATGTAAACTTCGGGTCTCGATCGGATACCAATACTTGTCGGTACTCCGTGAAGTCGTACAATCTCCGCTATATATATCTCTGATAGTTTCTCCACGTTGTACGTAGTCCTCACCGGTACGAAATGAGCCGACTTAGTCAGTCGATCCACGATTACCCAAATAGAGTCGTATCCCTTCTGAGTTCTTGGCAAAGCCACGACGAAATCCATCGATATGCTATCCCATTTCCATTCTGGCACGTCCAAGCTTTGTAGCATACCTGAAGACTTCTGATGCTCCACCTTCGCCTTCTGACATGTCAGACATGCAGCTACATACTCAGCCACTTGTCTTTTCATTCCTGGCCACCAAAAATTCACCTTCAAGTCCTGGTACATCTTCTTCATTCCAGGATGAATGCTTAACTTGCTCTTGTGACCTTCATCCATAATCAATCTTCTCAAGTCAGGGTTGTTAGGTACACAAACCCTATCCTTGCACCGTAGGATATTGTCACTTCCTACCTTGAATTCTGGGTCTTTACCTTGACTTACCAAATTCCTTTTCCCGAGCAGAAACTCATCTTGTAACTGTTGGTCTCGGATTTCTTCCATCAACCCATTGGTAATTCTGATCATCCCGAACTTCAGTTCTCCCTCGGATAATTTCACATCCAAGCTCAAATCTCGAAATTGCTCTAACAGCTGCAGCTCCTTCACCATCATCGACGAGATGTGCATCTTCCTGCTCAAGGCATCAGCAACAACATTCGCCTTTCCAGGATGATATTGCAGAGTGAACTCGTAATCTTTGAGAAATTCCATCCACCGACGCTGTCTCATGTTCAGCTCCTTCTGCTCAAACAAGTACTTCAAGCTCTTATGATCACTGAATATGGTGAAATTGCATCCATATAAGTGATGTCTCCAAATCTTCAGCGCAAATACGATTGCAGCTAGTTCCAAGTCATGAGTCGGATAATTCTTCTCATGCACCTTCAGTTGTCTTGAAGCATAAGCAACCACCTTCCGATGTTGCATCAGCACACAACCCAAACCTTGATGCGAAGCATCACAGTATACCTCATAAGGTTCCTCCGGTTGCGGTAAGACGAGTACAGGTGACGTCGTCAACCGTTCCTTCATCGTCTGAAAACTAGTTTCGCACGCTTCAGTCCATGCAAAAGGTTGGTCCTTCCTCGTCAGTTGAGTCAAAGGTCCAACTATCTTCGCGAAATTCTCGATGAAACGACGATAGTATCCCGCCAAACCGACAAAACTTCTGATCTCAGTCACTGTCTTTGGCCGTTCCCATGACAATACGGTCTCTACCTTTGCTGGGTCCACAGCTATTCCCTCCTTCGAGATCACAATGGCCTAAGAATTTTACCTCTTCGAGCCAAAATTCGCACTTGGAAGGATTGGCATACAACTCCTTCTCCCTCAGCACTTGTAAAACTTGTCGCAAGTGCTCCTCGTGGTCTTCGGCATTCTTCGAGTAGATTAAGATATCGTCGATAAACACCACGACGAATCGATCCAAGAACGTATGAAAAGACATATTCATGTAAGCCATGAATATTGCAGGTGCGTTCGTTACCCCAAATGGCATCTCTAAGTACTCATAGTGTCCATAACGGGTTCTGAATGCCGTCTTCTGAATATCCTCGGTCTTGACCCTGATTTGATGATAACCCGACTTCAGGTCGATCTTCGAGAATATTGTAGCTCCTCGCAGTTGATCCATCAAATCATCAATCCTAGGTAACGGATACCTATTCTTGACGGTTACCTTGTTCAATTGTCGGTAGTCGACACATAATCTCGACTTCCCGTCCTTCTTCTTCACCAATAAGACTGGCGCTCCCCAAGGTGAAACGCTTGGTCGTATGAATCCCTTCGACAGAAGATCTTCGAGTTGGGACTTCAATTCCACTAGCTCCGCAGGTGCCATACGATATGGTGCAATCGAAATCGGCCCTGTTCCCGGTACGATGTCTATAACAAACTCAATGTCGCGCACAGGCGGCAATCCAGGTACATCGCCAGGAAAAACATCCGTGAATTCTTTCACCACTGGAATACTGCCAACTTCTGGGTTCCCTTTGCTCTCCAAGCTTAGCAAAACAGAATACTCCTGAGATCCCTCGTTCAAAGCGACGCTGATGTGATTGGCAGACAGATACTCGGAAAGATCTGAATCAGGGAATACCACTCTCTTTCGGTTGCAGTCCAAAAGACAATGATAGCGGGACAACCAATCCATTCCTAGGATAACATCTAGGTTCTTAAGAGTTAGGCATACTAGGTTAGCATGGTAGATCCTATTGTTGTATGTTATCGGACAATACATGCATGCTGAATTAGCATGTAGAGTCTTGGCAGGAGTAGCAACTATCAGATCGAAGCTCAAAGCAGTAATAGGAAGTCTTAATCTGATTGCACAATCTCTAGAGATAAAGGAATGCGTTGCTCCGGAATCAAAAAGTACGGATAGAAGATTACCGTCAATCCCGCAGTCGCCTCTAATCAGTCCATCTACCCCCTCAGCATCTTCACCATCCATGGTGTAGACTCTCGCCTTTGCAGCAGGACGCTTTCCTTGAGCAGTGTTGACGGTTGGCTCCGCCTTTGGTAGCCTGCACTGTGCAGCAGTGTGCCCCAACTTGTTGCAATTGAAGCATTGAGGCCTCGTGTCGGAACAAGCACGAGCAAAGTGCCCCGGCTTCCCACACTTGAAGCACGTCAGTTCCCTGTTCTGAGTTTGACCTCCAGAACCTCCAGCAGCACCCACCATGGGCCGGTAAGATCCTGATGCAAACCCTCTACCAGCAGGACGCTGATACGGCCTCCTGTTCTGAAACCTTCCCTTGTTCTGATTATTCTGAGAGCCCGACCTCATCGGCCCTCCAGTTCCAGCCCGGTTCAACCTCCGGTTCTTCATTAGCTCCACTTCAGTGGCTTTCTCCACCACTGATTGGAATCGCATGATTCCCAGTGGCCTCACTGAGTCCTCAATATCCGGCCTCAGTCCATTCACGAAGCGCTTGCACATGTAGCGCTCGTCAACATGATCATTAAAGAATTGGAAATGCTTCGCCAAAGACTCCAGCTTCGAAGCAAATTCCGGTACAGACATACCTCCCTGACGGAGTGTCAAAAACTGCGCCTCCCTCTCATCCCGGGCACTTGTCGGAAAATACTTTTCCAAGAATGCGGTCCGGAACGAGTTCCAGTTAATTTCTTCATGGTTGGCTTCCATGATTCCCCTGGTGCCCTTCCACCAGTATTCAGCATCTCCTAGCAGAAGATAAGTCGCCATGCCCACCTTGGCACCCTCAACAGTTTGCAGTACGCCGAATATCTTCTCTATCTCCTGAATCCAGAGATCCGCTGCATCTGGATCAGTACCACCAGAGAACTTTGGTGGGTTTTGCCTCCTGAAGTCATTGAGGCCTTTGTTCTGGTCCAGAGTTATTTCCCTCTGACGTTGATGCTGTTCACGTGCTTCTTCAGTAGCACGCCTCATGGCATTATCATTTGCCTGTGCCGTTACCGCTTGGGCCTGCGCTGTTACCGCTTGGGCCATAGTGGCCATCATCTCAGCTAGCTGGTTATTATTCACCATATTCTGTTAAAGGAAGCAAACAGTCAGTACTTATCATAAGATAGCATCTAGCATCACTATACAATATGAGTAAGCAATAACTTCAATCAATTTTTTAAGCGAAAAATCGCTTGCAGACAATCAATTTTCACTCTTTGCAGAGTCACACAACCTAGCACAGAAGACCTATTCCCCAACAACTCCCGAAAGACTCGACCGTGCTCTGATACCACAATGTAACACCCCGATTTCGGTAGCGTCACTTTAGTAACCAAAAGTAAACTTAATGCGGAAAAACGTGAATATATTTTTTTTGATAATAACTAAGACAAGACTGAAATAAATAAAACCCGAATGCGAAAAGCAATATAACTAATGTACAATATATAAACAGCCCCCGCTGTAAGTAACAACCTCGTCACGAGTAACCTCCAGTGACGGAAAGAAAAGTACAACGCCCGTAGGCAATATATACAACCAAATGAAAAGGGTGAAGTGCCCGCAACACCATCCCTCAAAACTGAGAATCAGCTGACCCAATGGCCTGAAAATAAGACCTCCTAAGTCCAACCAACTCTCTGTGATTCCCGTAAGGAAACCACACAAAAAGCTATAGGCGGATCTACCCTGTCCCCTACGTAACAAATGAAGCAAGACTGTCAGAGCTAAAACTCTACTCCTACACTAATCCTAACTCGAGGAGCTCATACCAACACTCAAAACTATGTGCTAGCATGATCGTCGTCTGAATCAGAATCCAGAACGACCAAGTCTATCAACCCTATCCGTCCTCCCCTCGCTCCTGCAACGCTCTCCGATGCTGGACTCACGGGCTTAGGGCCCGAACCCTGATCATCAATGATCGCAACGGAGGGTGCACTAGACCCTGCCGAAGGCACTCCCACTGGAATCTCCTCTGAGGGATCCTCCTCCTCTGAAGATGACGGTGGCGGCGGTGCTCCTCCAAGACCTGGTCCACAGTGAACGCCCGGTGGCAAGTTGAAGCTGATAGAGCATCGCCTCAACACTCCTGACCTCAAGAGTCCTCCACTATCCACGTGGTCCTCCATGATACGCCCCGAATACGTCGCTCGGTGGCTCGCGGGGTCAACCACCCACGACCCGGGGTCGTCCTGGTCGATCATCTCGTACCTAATCCCCCCCGAAGGGTGGACCATTGCGAACCAATCCGCAATGTTCATCTGACAAAAGGCGTTGTCCGCCAAAACACACACAGAAGACGCGAGGGTCAACTCTAAAGAACTATGTAGATAATAAACCCAATAGGTACAAATAATAGATAGCCACTTAGGCTTATAACTAGAGATATCATTCCTAGGGTTGCATGTTCCACAAAATCATAACGACAATAATAACAATTAGCATGTTCCAAGTAAGTTTATCAAATAGCAACCACACTCATCAACTAAGTCAGTATGCATGTTGCGTGATATGTATGCAGGTTAACCCAGTCAACCAATATGCAATCCGGAAACGGATGGACATCATCGGATCAGCCCTTCACCAGCCACGGTGGTGCCATTTCGGCCCGTGATGTCTCTTACTCCCACTGGGTAGTCAGATCAGCAGTAAACCCGTAGGCCTGCCATTTCGGTCTGCTACAAGAGACGTCTACAAACGCTCTTTCACGGCATTCCGGGTCTTATGACCATTTTGGAAACCGACGAGGTCCAGAGTACGTCCTGTGTTAATACCTCATTAATGTTGCATGTATGCAAAATGATTAGTCAAACAACGTCTCCATCCTCACTCGACACGTCGCCACGTGTTCTAGGGAAGTTAAAGTCTCTAAAAGCTTACCCTAAGGTAAAGTCGATTCTGCGACCAAAAGACACACTTCATAACGACACATAGCTGCTCCAACAGCACCACAACAAACGCTGCTCCAACAACACAATAACAAACGCTGCTCCAACAGCACAACAATAAACGCTGCTCCAACAGCACAACAACAAACGCTGCTCCAACAGCACAACAACAAACTCAACACTTGGATCCGACGACACTCCTCGTTTTTCCAAAACTATGATTTGACTTCCAATGCCTTCCTTCGAGGTTGTTATCATTACTTAAAGATTTTGAGGTTATTTAAGGTCTTATGAATTTTCTTTATAAAATAGATTCCATTTTGTCTTATCGCAAGTCTTATACATTTTCAGGATCTCCCAATCCCAAGTCGCTTCCAGAGGATGTCTCGATCCACTAAACAAAATTAAGGCCCGAACCTCGTTCGTCCTATCAAACTTTCTCAAAACTCTCAAAATAAAATCGGCATGACCTGCCCGCTATTCTCACCATTCAGAATCTCAGATTCCAGTACAGAGCATATTTAAATCATCACAATCAACATCATGTCATATATCCAGAAATCTCAACATTAACACTTAGCACTTAGCATATAAAGCATGCACCACACATCCTAGATTACCCACATAGCACATAGCATGTAAGTCAATCTTCAAAAACATTCAGTAGATGAATCATCTACATTGTCAGCCGAAGCCTCAGAAAACATTTTCAATCACACACAATCTCAGTGCATAAACAGTAAACAATGTCGAAACATCGACCCTAAGCATTAACTAGAGATTCAGTGAGAAGCCCTCACCTGAAGGTTCTCCAGAATGATTGCCTAGAGCTTCCTCGTACTCAAAGTGTTGGTCCTCAGAGAAATCCTCAAAAGCACCTTTACAACAAAATCACAGAATACTATAAGAATCTATCGAAAACTAAGCTATCGATACTTACTAAGGTTACTCGAAGTAATCTATACTCTAAGGTACGATAATCTAGCGCGAAAGACAAGTTTTCGGAAAAAGGAAATTTCTTCCTCCCCCTTAATAGGGCTCGGCCACTTTGGCTAATTATGGGGCTCGATTTTTCTTCGATCAAACTTGGTTCCTATGCTTTCATAAGCCGTAACTAAGGGTATTCTGAACTCGGAAAAATTATCGGATCAAAAACTGTCGCAAGGGTATTTTGGTCATGATTTTTAACTTAGGATTTTCAAAACTGAAATCCCAAAAATAAAATTTTGCAGGGACGTCACCAACGACGTTTATGACAACTAATCCTACTAGCACTAAGCTAAGGCGATAGTTTACAGCCTAAAAGTCGGAACTTTACTCAAAAACTACATAAATGGGTATTTTAGGTTCAAATTGATTCCGACGGAATTCCGGCGACATAACGGAAAATCTAATCCGGCAGAAGTGATCTTGGGCATACATAGAAGAGGTTTAGAATCAGAAATGAAAGATTCAGGATAGTTTTGCAAAAACCCATAAACTATCCACTCAGAAAACTCTACAGAAAAGCTATGGAAAAAGCGATCGGAGGTAAGGATTAGCGACTATACCTCGAAGCCTTGAAGTAGCAACTGATTGATCGACGATCAAGCAAACGATGAAGAAAAACTCTTCTTCCTTCTTCCTTGTTCTTGGCCGCGGTTTAGAGGAGAGAAAATGGAGGAAAATTGTGTTTTTTCTTCCTTTATTTGCTATATATAGAAGGTGGAAATTCGCGGGAAAATGAAAGTTTCGCGAATCCGATTTTTCCGGCGTCATTCTCCATGAATTGTTAGATAGGTTTTGGCAAAGGAATTCCTAAGCTAAGAAGATGTCTCCTTGTATTTTTGGCAACTAATACAAAGTCGGTGCAAAGTCGGTGTAAAACTATTTTACCCGATAAGTTGCTTTTTGCCTCGAATGTCGGAATAGAAAACTTCCTTCGGAAGAAAGATTGAAATCATCAAGAGAAATAGGTGTACGCGTGTAGAATATTCATTTGAAGCTCTGAATAGATAAAGTCTTCATTGTCGAGAAATTCTAGGGTTTTGAAATACCAGGGATTCGGTTTCGGCAAACTTCCGATGATTGGAATCGGACGTTCGTAGATCCTAGAGTTTCGCCTCGAGACGATTGTGATATATGGAAAAAGAAAAGTTCTAACACTTCTCTGAAGATTTTTGGAATTAACTGCCAACGTGCCTAAAAGTGAAAATTAGCTATATACTAGGGTTTCTGACCTAGGTTTAAGCGTAAAACGTTCGTGCTATAACTTTTATCGATCTTAATGCAATCCTTGAACTTTTCCTGAACCTTCTCCTTCATAAATATATTTCATTTAATAAACTTTCGTTCAGGTTTTCCTTCACATTACATCAACCCTAAACGTGAATAAGAAGTTTATTCACTTAGCATAAGCTTAAAAACTTGGGCCTTACATGGTTACTTCACCAATAAACTTATACTAACAATCAATTTAAATTGAACTTAAGGAAATATATAGAGTAAAGTAAGATAAGTCACCCAATCGGCATACTAAAACATGAGTATATGCAAAACTAATGAGTTTGAGGAAAACATGAACCAACCTTAAGAATGAGCTAATCATACTCATGAAGATTAAATGTGAGCTCTTCATATGCTTTCATCAATTTGACTGACCTGTGCATCATTAAAAAAAAAAAATTAGTAAGTTATGCATCATTCACATACAGTGCAAATAGTATGCTTATACACACAGCTCAAACATGATGAATAAAAACGTGCAAAATTTGAGAAATGAATATAAATTCGGGCTATCCTAAGTTTCGTAAATTTCTATAAATTATACCAAAATCTGGTTTAGAATGGCTTCAAACGCATGGATTTCTACAAACTATACTAAAATCTGGTTTAAAAAAATACAAAAGCGGAAATAGAACAATAGAAAAAACATTACGTCTTCAACAATGATTCGTTAAAGGGTCTATGCAAAAATTTGTAAACTTTTGGATCAAAACACACAAAATATGTGAAATTTAAGAATCCAGGATTGAATTACGAACAAAGGATAAACTGAAATAGCACAAACCATCAATCACAACATGATAAACTCTTCTTCACGTAACATCATCTTACGGCATACTTCTGTCGTGATCGCGACATGTGGCATAGGTAGAAATAGCAGCTATCAAATCTCTGCGTGTCCATGGTAGCTTTGTGGACCCTCAGCACCAAATCAACTCCCTTTTCTTAGAATTAACATTAAATAAATAATAAGATAAATTAAGATAAAATCAAGAAATAAACAACCTAAATATTAATCAAATCTAAACTTTAAAAAGGTACTAAATAAAGATAGATAAAAACTACCAAAATCTAGCAAATCACAATAAAAAACTCATAAAATCCTGAATTAAATAAAAATATGAAAATTCAATAAAAATACCATAAAAATTCATTTATACTCTAAATGTAACTCAAAAATAAAATAAAATATTTCATGAAATTAAAATTAAATAAATAATAAATAAGGATAGATAAAAACAGCAAATCACAATAAAAACTCATAAAATCCTGGATTAATTAAAAATTTGAAAATTCAATAAAAATTAATTATTATACTCTATAAATAAATGTAAAATAAAATAAAATATTTCCTGGAAGTAAAATTAAATAAATAATAAGATAAAATTAAGAAATAAACAACCTAAATTCTAATCAAATCTAAAATTTGAAAAGGTACTAAATAAAGATAGATAAAAACTACCAAGTCTAGCAAATCACAATAAAAACTCATAAAATCCTGAATTAATTAAAAATCTGAAAATTTAAGAAAATTTAATTAATATACTCTAAAAGTGAATTTAAAATAAAATAAAGTATTTTCTAGATTTAAAATAAATGATAAGATAAATTAAAATAAAATTAAGAAATGAACAACCTAAATCCCAATCAAATCTAATATTAAAAATGGTATTAAATAAAGATAGATAAAAACTAACAAAATCTAGCAAATCACAATAAAAACTCATAAAATCCCGAATTAATAAAAAATTCGAAAATTCAATAAAAATTAATCAATTTATTCTAAAAATAAATTTAAAATAAATTAAAAGACCAAATCTTATCTTTTAAAATAATATCAATCAATTATTTTACAATATATAAAATTAAAACATATATCAATTGAAAATTATATCTTCTAAAATAATATCAATTAATTAGGTTAGAATATATAAAATTAAAATATATATCAATTGAAAATTATATCCTCTAACAAATTGACACGTGAAATAATTTTTATGAGAATTAATCTGGGAGCGACACGTCACTAACTTGGCCTGTGGGAGCGACACGTCATGCTATAAGTTGTTCTTTTCTAATATATATAGATAGATGTTGTGGGGATAATCCATTTCCACCTCCACCTTGTGTAAAGAAATAGAAAAATGAGAGAAACGAGTGATATAGTTTGTGATGTGATACAAAATGCATAGAAAAAATGTGTGAAAATAAGATGAGCGAGAAAGTGAAATGTGAATGTATCATTACTCTTATTGAAAAGAAAAAAAAATTGTATAAAAAATATCATGATTAAAGAATGAGAAGTACTTCGTAAAAAAAAAGAAGTCCTAATAATTTTCTATTTTATATGTATTCATCAACGCACCTACACTTCTTAAATAGAACAATGATTTTTAATTTTTAATGTCTTAACTTTCAGTGCTCCAACTTTACAAACTCCCTTTAAAGGTGTCCACTAGGGTGATCATTTATATTTTGGTCCACCGATGCACCACAGCTAAACACTGTTGGATTTCAAAATCTTAGAATATTCTTTCGTTGAACGGTTGAGATTAATTAAATACTAAAAGGGTAAAATTGTAAAGTGACACTCACAACTCTCTCCCTCGTTCTCCATCTCCTATGTTGCTGTGTCTCACAACTTGTTAAGATTTTACCTTAAATGATTTTGGCAATTAATTTTCTCTAGCTTATGTTAATGGAATATAATCATTTCAAGGTAAAAAGAGAGTCAAAGAGGTGAAAAGTGATTTAGGTAACCTGAGAAAGAGGCTTATAAATAAGCCTGGACGGAGAAATCTATTGCCCGACACTAGCTTTCTAGTCAACGAACTAGTCAAACACAATTGAGACTGGCGTCGGTTGTAGTCAATGCTAAGAAGCCCGCTGAATGTAGAGTCTGGACGAAGTCACCACTATTTGACTTAGAGTGACGTTATGTTGGTTAGAGAGTTCAAAATTTTCTTAAAGAGACGCTAATAAGTGTTGGTGAAATGAATTACGTTAGTATCGAGTTCAACTTATTCTTAATATGATACATGAGATTTAATTTTATACATTAATTATTTGTAAAATTTGCCATATAAGTACTATAATTGTAGTGTACTAAAATTTTACATATACAGACTTTTCACGCTATTCAGAATATATTATGCAAATATGTTTAGAAAAAGTAAAAACATGTTAAAGGCTTATGCCCAAAAAAAAATGATAAAGGCTTCAATAAAAATTTTGAAATTTATTATTCATGACTTTTGATAAAATTATCTTGAATAATGTTTTGTTTACATATGATTTTCACCTCAACCGTAGATGAATAAGAAGAGAAATTAGAGAAATGAGTGATATGATATGTGATATGATAGAAAATGCAGAAAGATATAGAAAGAAAAATGTGTGGAAATAAGATGAAAGAGAAAGTAAGGTATCTAAGAGTATCTCCAATGCTAGTTCTTATTTCTTAGCACTATTTATGTGAGCTCGTATTGCCACATGTGTTTAAGCAACTCTCAAAGCAATTTTGCTCCAACCATGAGTTCTTAGTTCTTACCACTATTCATTTGGTCCCACCAACCACATTATTTATACTTTTTATTTTCATAAAGTAATAAAACAAAACTCATAAAGTAATAAAGTAATTTGGATGAGAGGGAAATAATTAATATTTTAAGCTAAGAACTCAAAAAACAAAACTTCTTATATTTATAACTGGACTGGGCGGGATATAAGTATCCCTTATTCCCGCCCAAATCAAGCATTTAGATGAACGAAAGCAGCCATGGCGGGATTATGGAACAACGTCGAAGGCCGCCCGTCTTCTGGATGGGTCCACGCGCCAGCTGGAAGATTCCTTTAGTTTTGTCTTATATGTATAGAGGCTTGGGCCCCGGTTGTCAGGCCCAAGTACAGTGACAGTCCATGTTATGATCATTCCCTCTATAAAAGGAGAGGTCAACCCCTTGTAAAAGGTACCTTTCAAACATTTAATGAGAATATTCCTTTTGTGATATTTTTAGCACTCTGCTAGGGTTTACTTTCTGTCAGTTTCCGACGTCAGAACTCCCTAGTACGGAACATTGGCGCCGTCTGTGGGGCTTCGATCTACTACTTGACATAGAGGGTGCGTTTTAAGATCCATGGAAACTCGTTCGTGTGGTGTGGGCCGCCGCGATCATCGCCGGAGGGGTGGTCGTCAAGGCGGCCGCGGCGGTGGACGGTACAACAACCGCGAAGTACCTCAAGAGCCGGAGCAGGAGGCTTCTTCGGTGTAAGACCCAAGATTTTAAGCTTAGGATCAGTGGAAGAGATTTCCATTTACGATTAAGGTTGATGTATTGTGAAAGGAAACCTGAACTAGAGTTTACCAAATGAAATATATTTATGAAGGAGAAAGTTCAGGAAAAGTCAAAGGATTACATCATGATCGATAAAAGTTATAGTACGATCGTTATACGCTTAACCTAGGTCAGAAACCCTAGTATATAGCTAATTTTCACTTTTAGGCACGACGGAAGTTAATTCCAAAAATCTTCAGAGAAATGTTAGAACTTCTCTTTTTCCATATATCACAATCGTTTCGAGGCGAAACTCTAGGATCTACGAACGTCCGATTCCAATCATCGGAAGTTTGCCGAAACCGAATCCCTGGTATTTCAAAACCCTAGAATTTCTCGACAATGAAGACTTTATCTATTCAGAGCTTCAAATGGATATTCTACACGCGTACACCTATTTCTCTTGATGATTTCAATCTTTCTTCCGAAGGAAGTTTTCTATTCCGACATTCGATGCAAAAAGCAACTTATCGGGTAAAATAGTTTTACACCGACTTTGCACCGACTTTGCATTAGTTGCCAAAAATACAAGGAGACATCTTCTTAGCTTAGGAATTCCTTTGCCAAAACCTATCTTAGAATTCATGGAGAATGATGCCGGAAAAATCAGATTCGCGAAACTTTCATTTTCCCGCGAATTACCATTTTCTATATATAGCAAGCAAGTGAGAAGAAATCACAAAACTCCACCATTTTCTACCCAAGGAGGCCGCGAGTTTGCTAAGGAGAGGAGGAGAAGAGATTTTGTTCAATCCTTGCTTGATCGTTGATTAATCAGTTGCTGCTTCAAGGTTTCGAGGTATAGTCGCTAATCCTTACCTCTGATCGCTTTTTCCATAGCTTTTCTGTAGAGTTTTCTGAGTGGATAGTTTATGGGTTTTTGCAAAACTATCCTGAATCTTTCATTTCTGATTCTAAACCTCTTCTATATGTGCCCAAGATCACTTCTGCCGGATTAGATTTTCCGTTATGTCGCCGGAATTCCGCCGGAATCAATTTTAGCCTAAAATACCCATTTTGGAGTTTTTGGAGTAAAGCTTCAACCTTTAGGCTGAAAACTATCGCCTTAGCTTAGTGCTAGTAGGATTAGTTGTCATAAACGTCGTTGGTGACGTCCCTGCAAAATTTCATTTTTGGGATTTCAGTTTTGAAAATCCTAAGTTAAAAATCATGACCAAAATACCCCTGCGACAGTTTTTGATCCGATAATTTTTCCGAGTTCAGAATACCCTTAGTTACGGCTTATGAAAGCATAGGAACCAAGTTTGATCGAAGAAAAATCGAGCCCCATAATTAGCCAAAGTGGCCGAGCCCTATTAAGGGGGAGGAAGAAATTTCTTTTTTCCGAAAACTTGTCTTTCGCGCTAGATTATCGTACCTTAGAGTATGGATTACTTTGTGTAACCTTAGTAAGTATCGATAGCTTAGTTCTCGATAGATTCTGATAGTATTTCTGTGACTTTGCTTTAAAGGGACTTTTGAGGAATTTCCTGAGGAGCAACGCTTTGCTTGTGAGGAAGAGTTAGAAGATAATCCTGGAGAATCTGCAGGTGAGGGCTTCTCACTGAATCTCTAGTTAATGTTTAGGGTCGATGTTTCGACATTGTTTACTGTTTATGCACTGGAATTGTGTGTGATTGGAAAATGTTTTCTGAGGCTTCGGCTGACAATGTAGATGATTCATCTACTGAATGTTTTTGAAGATTGACTTACATGCTTTGTGCTATGTGGGTAATCTAGGATGTGTAGTGCATGCTTTATATGCTAAGTGCTAAGTGTTAATGTTGAGATTTCTTGATATATGACATGTTGTTGATTGTGATGATTTAAATATGCTTTACACTGGAATCTGAGATTCTGAATGGTGAGAATAGCGGGCAGGTCATGCCGATTTTATTTTGAGAGTTTTGAGAAAGTTTGATAGGACGAACGAGGTTCGGGCCTTGATTTTTGTTTAGTGGATCGAGACATCCTCTGGAAGCGACTTGGGATTGGTAGATCCTGCAAATGTATAAGACTTGCGATAAGACAAAATGGAATCTATTTTATAAAGAAAATTCATAAGACCTTAAATAACCTCTAAATCTTTAAGTAATGATAACAACCTCGAAGGAAGGCATTGGAAGTGAAATCTTAATTCTGGAAAACGAGGAGTGTCGTCGGATCCAAGTGTTGAGTATGTCGTTGTTGTGCTGTTGGAGCAGCGTTTGATGTCGTGCTGTTGGAGCAGCGTTTGTTGTTGTGCTGTTGGAGCACCTATTGTGGTTGTGCTGTTGGAGCAGCTATGTTGTTGGGCGTATCTTCGACTTTGCGGCGCGAATCCGTATATTCAATCCGATGGATTGGATCGATTCGGCGGCAGTCACTCAGGCTCGCGTGAATCCGTATGTTCAATCCGAGGGATTGGATCGATTCAGCGATAACCTTTCGACTCGCGTGAATCCGTATGTTCAATCCGAGGGATTGGATCGATTCAGCGATAACTTTTCGACACGCGCGAATCCGTATATTCAATCCGATGGATTGGATCGATTCGGCGGCAGTCACTCAGGCTCGCGTGAATCCGTATGTTCAATCCGAGGGATTGGATCGATTCAGCGATAACCTTTCGACTCGCGTGAATCCGTATGTTCAATCCGAGGGATTGGATCGATTCAGCGACAACTTTTCGACACGCGCGAATCCGTATATTCAATCCGATGGATTGGATCGATTCGGCGGTAGTCACTCAGGCACGCGTGAGTCCGTATGTTCAATCCGAGGGATTGGATCGATTCAGCGATAACCTTTCGACTCGCGCGGATCCGTATGTTCAATCCGATGGATTGGATCGATTCGGCGATAGTCATTGGACACGCGCAATGTCCGTATGTTCGACTCTTTTGAGTGAACCGACTTGGCGTTGTCATTTGTTGCGTGTGCGAGTCCGTATGTTCAACCCAGGGGGTTGGATCGACTTGACATGCCTAATTGTTGGGCTATCCTGGGGATAAGTCCGGGAAACCGGGAGTTTCCGAGTATGTGATACTCTTTGCTCGTTGAGCAGTTGTGACCATCGGATTGAGATGAGTCGGATGATCCGGAGATCATCACGAGTTACTATGTGGATGTGAAGAAGTGTCTTTTGTCGCAGAATCGACTTTACCTTAGGGTAAGCTTTTAGAGACTTTAATTTACCTAGAACACGTGGCGACGTGTCGAGAGAGAGTCGGAGACGTTGTTTGACTAATCATCCTGCATTCATGCATACTGATTTAGTTGTCGAGTGTGATTGTTATTTGTTAATCCTATGTGGAACATGTTAATTGTTATTATTGCTGTTAAGTTCATTATGGAATATGCAACCCTAGGATGTTATCCCTAGCTATAAGCCTAAGTGGCTATTCTTTTATCTATATCTATTGGTGCTATTATTTATGTAATTCTTTGGAGTTGACCCTCGCGTCTTCTGTGTGTGCTTTGGCGGACAAACGCCCTTTGTCAGATGTCTTTGGCGGACTGGTTCACGATGGTTCACCCTTCGGGGGAAACTAGAGTTGGGATGCTGGAACAGGAGCGCATCGCGATAGCGAGCGGAGGACGGATGGTGTACATAGACTAGGTCGTTCTGGATTTCGAATTCGGACGACGATCATGCCAGCATGTAGGATTGAGTGTTAGTGTGAGCTCCTCGAGATGGGATTAGTGTAGGAGTAGAGTCTTAGCTCTGAACATTATTTGTTTCATTCGGGACAGGGTAGTTTCCCACCTATAGCTTTTTGTGTGGTTTCTTTACGGGAATCACAGAGAGTTGGTTGGACTTAGGAGGTCTTGTTTCAGGCCGATGGGCCAGCTTATTCTCAGTTTTGAGGGATAGTGTTGCGGACACTTACCTTTAGATTTGGTTTGTACATTTTGCCTACGGGCGCTACTTTTCTTATTACCCGTCACTGGAGGTTTACTCGTGACGTGGCTAGCTACTTACAGCGGAGGCTGTTATATATATTGTATATTAGTTCTGTTTATCGTTACTGTTGGGTTTTATTTAATTCAGTCTTGTCTTAGTTATTATCAAAAAAAAAATTTCACGTTTTTTCCGCATTAAGTTTACTTTTGGTTACTAAAGTGACGCCACCGAAATCGGGGTGTTACATTGTGGTATCAGAGCACGGTCGAGTCTTTCGGGAGTTGTTGGGGAATAGGTCTTCTGTGCTAGGTTGTGTGACTCTGCAAAGAGTGAAAAATTGATTGTCTGCAAGCGATTTTTTCGCTTAAAAATTGATTGAAGTTATTGCTTAATCATATTGTATAGTTATGGAAATGCTATCTTATGATGAGTACTAACTGTTTGTCTAACTAAACAGAGAACATGGTGAACATGAATCAACTCGCTGGGGCAATGACTGCTGTGGCCCAGGCAATGACAAATCAAACAGTGGAGAACGCTCAGTGGCGTGCTGACAAGGCTGAACGTGAGCGACATAAGCGTGAGAGGGAGTTAGCCCTAGACCAGAACAGGGGACTGAATGATTTTAGAAGGCAGGATCCACCCAAGTGCACGGGCGGGACTGACCCAGACAATGCGGATCTATGGATCCAAGAGATTGAGAAGATTTTCGAAGTACTGCAGACTGCTGAAGGGGCTAAGGTGGGCCTGGCAACTTATCTGCTGCTGGGCGATGCTGAGTACTGGTGGAAGGGTACCAGAGGAATTATGGAAGCTAACGACGAGGAAGTGAATTGGAACTCCTTTCGAACTGCATTCTTGGAAAAGTATTTTCCAACTAGTGCTCGGGACGAGCGGGAGGCACAGTTTCTGACACTCCGACAAGGGAGCATGTCTGTACCTGAATTTGCTTCTAAATTGGAGTCTTTGGCCAAACACTTCCAATTTTTCACCGACCATGTCGATGAGCGCTACATGTGTAAGCGTTTCGTCAATGGACTGAGGCCAGATATCGAGGACTCTGTGAGGCCATTGGGAATTATGCGTTTCCAAGCTGTGGTTGAGAAGGCAACAGAAGTTGAACTTATGAAGAACAAGAGGATGAATAGAACAGGCACTGGGGGACCAATGAGGTCGAACTTTCAAAATAATCATGGGATAGAGAGATTCCGACAGAAGAAGCCGTATCAACGTCCTGTGGCGGAAGGTTTTACCTCGGGGCAGTATAAGCCCATAAATGCTACCGGAGGAACAGGAAACAAGACTTCGGGTCAAGGAGTGACGTGTTACAGGTGCAAGAAGGTGGGGCACTACACTAACAAGTGTCCAGACGGAAGACCTCTATGTTTCAACTGCAACCGTCCGGGGCATCAAGCCAAGGATTGCAATGTAACCAAGGTTAAGCCATCTGTGCATACGGTGAAGGGAAGACGTTCTACTGCACGGGGAAGAGTCCATGTCTTGTGCGGCGAGGGAGCTGATGGATTAGTCAGAGGAGAGCGCAAGAACGATGGTAACTTTCTAACTATTCTTTCTCATTTTAGTATAATATACCCTTCGTCACCCCCGTAGCGTGTGCAACACGTCTGAACTTGCTTTTACCGCTAAGCGTTGACCTTATAGTTATTACGCCTATGAATACCTTATTTGACCGTAGCTCGTATTTTAGCTATAGAAGTACACGAGGTTTAAGATAACACGTTAAGCCTAGAAAGTAGTCTTGTACCGATGCGTTTAAAAGGAAGCTAGAAGCTGAAGAATGAATCTCATAGAGATTTCTTATGGATAGTATACGTATGATGTCGAGGGTGTGTAGTTCCGTAGCGACATCATTGAAGAATTAATATCAAGATTTTTGTGACTATTGGATGATAGGAACTCATTGACTGTTCCAGTGGGTTTTTTCTAAATTTCACCTTCGATGTATTATTAGGCTTGATCAACTTAATATTGAGGGGGTGATATTCGGAATCAGAGCTGGCTATGGACTTTGATAGAAGGATGTGTAAGATGAATTTGAATTGATCGAGGATTAGTCGGATTTGGGAGGAAAGTTCGTGTTAAGTAATTGATTTTCTTTGGGAAGGAGTTATCGTTGTAAGAGATGAATATTCTTTTAGGAAATGTTGGAGAGCTACAGAGCATCAGAGATCCAAACTTGGAAAAGGTTTAGGTTTTAAGTCTATTAATTCTTGTCATAAGTGTATAGGACTTGAAGTTTGTCATAATTTGATTGGGAGATTAAGAAGTTTATCGACAAGATGGTAATCAAGTTACAAGAAGGAAAGTGTTAGTATTAAGATGAATACTTGAAGTTATCATAGTTGGACAAGCTACTCAGAGTCTAATAGTGAATGAAACTTGTTATGGATTTCGGTGATACAAGCTAGAGATTAGCGAGTGAATTTTGCTAAGTGGAATGAGAATATTAGGGTAAAGATTGACTTCAGAAGCTGGAGATCATATTCGAGTAAGAGTTTTAGTGGTGGTATCATTGAGGATTGTAGTTAAACCTCGGCAAGTGGAAAGATGATATGTCTGTTGAGACGCCGTTGGTCAACATTGGGACTAGAAGAGTGAAACAATCGAAGAGAAAGCAGAGTGTTTTAGTGAAAATTATTTGGAATAAAGACACGGACGGTGTTATGTGAGAGTTAGAGGAAAAGATCAAGGAATAATATCCAGAACTATTACTGACCCTTAAGTTTCGAGGACGAAACTTTCTTTTTGGAGGGTAGTAATGTAAGACCCAAGATTTTAAGCTTAGAATAAGTGGAAGAGATTTCCATTTACGATTAGGGTTGATGTATTGTGAAGGGAAACCTGAACTAGAGTTTACCAAATGAAATAAATTTATGAAGGAGAAAGTTCAGGAAAAGTCAAAGGATTACATCATGATCGATAAAAGTTATAGTACGATCGTTATACGCTTAACCTAGGTCAGAAACCCTAGTATATAGCTAATTTTCACTTTTAGGCACGACGGAAGTTAATTCCAAAAATCTTCAGAGAAATGTTAGAACTTCTCTTTTTCCATATATCACAATCGTTTCGAGGCGAAACTCTAGGATCTACGAACGTCCGATTCCAATCATCGGAAGTTTGCCGAAACCGAATCCCTGGTATTTCAAAACCCTAGAATTTCTCGACAATGAAGACTTTATCTATTCAGAGCTTCAAATGGATATTCTACACGCGTACACCTATTTCTCTTGATGATTTCAATCTTTCTTCCGAAGGAAGTTTTCTATTCCGACATTCGATGCAAAAAGCAACTTATCGGGTAAAATAGTTTTACACCGACTTTGCACCGACTTTGCATTAGTTGCCAAAAATACAAGGAGACATCTTCTTAGCTTAGGAATTCCTTTGCCAAAACCTATCTTAGAATTCATGGAGAATGATGCCGGAAAAATCAGATTCGCGAAACTTTCATTTTCCCGCGAATTACCATTTTCTATATATAGCAAGCAAGTGAGAAGAAATCACAAAACTCCACCATTTTCTACCCAAGGAGGCCGCGAGTTTGCTAAGGAGAGGAGGAGAAGAGATTTTGTTCAATCCTTGCTTGATCGTTGATTAATCAGTTGCTGCTTCAAGGTTTCGAGGTATAGTCGCTAATCCTTACCTCTGATCGCTTTTTCCATAGCTTTTCTGTAGAGTTTTCTGAGTGGATAGTTTATGGGTTTTTGCAAAACTATCCTGAATCTTTCATTTCTGATTCTAAACCTCTTCTATATGTGCCCAAGATCACTTCTGCCGGATTAGATTTTCCGTTATGTCGCCGGAATTCCGCCGGAATCAATTTTAGCCTAAAATACCCATTTTGGAGTTTTTGGAGTAAAGCTTCAACCTTTAGGCTGAAAACTATCGCCTTAGCTTAGTGCTAGTAGGATTAGTTGTCATAAACGTCGTTGGTGACGTCCCTGCAAAATTTTATTTTTGGGATTTCAGTTTTGAAAATCCTAAGTTAAAAATCATGACCAAAATACCCCTGCGACAGTTTTTGATCCGATAATTTTTCCGAGTTCAGAATACCCTTAGTTACGGCTTATGAAAGCATAGGAACCAAGTTTGATCGAAGAAAAATCGAGCCCCATAATTAGCCAAAGTGGCCGAGCCCTATTAAGGGGGAGGAAGAAATTTCTTTTTTCCGAAAACTTGTCTTTCGCGCTAGATTATCGTACCTTAGAGTATGGATTACTTCGTGTAACCTTAGTAAGTATCGATAGCTTAGTTCTCGATAGATTCTGATAGTATTTCTGTGACTTTGCTTTAAAGGGACTTTTGAGGAATTTCCTGAGGAGCAACGCTTTGCTTGTGAGGAAGAGTTAGAAGATAATCCTGGAGAATCTGCAGGTGAGGGCTTCTCACTGAATCTCTAGTTAATGTTTAGGGTCGATGTTTCGACATTGTTTACTGTTTATGCACTGGAATTGTGTGTGATTGGAAAATGTTTTCTGAGGCTTCGGCTGACAATGTAGATGATTCATCTACTGAATGTTTTTGAAGATTGACTTACATGCTTTGTGCTATGTGGGTAATCTAGGATGTGTAGTGCATGCTTTATATGCTAAGTGCTAAGTGTTAATGTTGAGATTTCTTGATATATGACATGTTGTTGATTGTGATGATTTAAATATGCTTTACACTGGAATCTGAGATTCTGAATGGTGAGAATAGCGGGCAGGTCATGCCGATTTTATTTTGAGAGTTTTGAGAAAGTTTGATAGGACGAACGAGGTTCGGGCCTTGATTTTTGTTTAGTGGATCGAGACATCCTCTGGAAGCGACTTGGGATTGGTAGATCCTGCAAATGTATAAGACTTGCGATAAGACAAAATGGAATCTATTTTATAAAGAAAATTCATAAGACCTTAAATAACCTCTAAATCTTTAAGTAATGATAACAACCTCGAAGGAAGGCATTGGAAGTGAAATCTTAATTCTGGAAAACGAGGAGTGTCGTCGGATCCAAGTGTTGAGTATGTCGTTGTTGTGCTGTTGGAGCAGCGTTTGATGTCGTGCTGTTGGAGCAGCGTTTGTTGTTGTGCTGTTGGAGCACCTATTGTGGTTGTGCTGTTGGAGCAGCTATGTTGTTGGGCGTATCTTCGACTTTGCGGCGCGAATCCGTATATTCAATCCGATGGATTGGATCGATTCGGCGGCAGTCACTCAGGCTCGCGTGAATCCGTATGTTCAATCCGAGGGATTGGATCGATTCAGCGATAACCTTTCGACTCGCGTGAATCCGTATGTTCAATCCGAGGGATTGGATCGATTCAGCGATAACTTTTCGACACGCGCGAATCCGTATATTCAATCCGATGGATTGGATCGATTCGGCGGCAGTCACTCAGGCTCGCGTGAATCCGTATGTTCAATCCGAGGGATTGGATCGATTCAGCGATAACCTTTCGACTCGCGTGAATCCGTATGTTCAATCCGAGGGATTGGATCGATTCAGCGACAACTTTTCGACACGCGCGAATCCGTATATTCAATCCGATGGATTGGATCGATTCGGCGGTAGTCACTCAGGCACGCGTGAATCCGTATGTTCAATCCGAGGGATTGGATCGATTCAGCGATAACCTTTCGACTCGCGCGGATCCGTATGTTCAATCCGATGGATTGGATCGATTCGGCGATAGTCATTGGACACGCGCAATGTCCGTATGTTCGACTCTTTTGAGTGAACCGACTTGGCGTTGTCATTTGTTGCGTGTGCGAGTCCGTATGTTCAACCCAGGGGGTTGGATCGACTTGACATGCCTAATTGTTGGGCTATCCTGGGGATAAGTCCGGGAAACCGGGAGTTTCCGAGTATGTGATACTCTTTGCTCGTTGAGCAGTTGTGACCATCGGATTGAGATGAGTCGGATGATCCGGAGATCATCACGAGTTACTATGTGGATGTGAAGAAGTGTCTTTTGTCGCAGAATCGACTTTACCTTAGGGTAAGCTTTTAGAGACTTTAATTTACCTAGAACACGTGGCGACGTGTCGAGAGAGAGTCGGAGACGTTATTTGACTAATCATCCTGCATTCATGCATACTGATTTAGTTGTCGAGTGTGATTGTTATTTGTTAATCCTATGTGGAACATGTTAATTGTTATTATTGCTGTTAAGTTCATTATGGAATATGCAACCCTAGGATGTTATCCCTAGCTATAAGCCTAAGTGGCTATTCTTTTATCTATATCTATTGGTGCTATTATTTATGTAATTCTTTGGAGTTGACCCTCGCGTCTTCTGTGTGTGCTTTGGCGGACAAACGCCCTTTGTCAGATGTCTTTGGCGGACTGGTTCACGACGGTTCACCCTTCGGGGGAAACTAGAGTTGGGATGCTGGAACAGGAGCGCATCGCGATAGCGAGCGGAGGACGGATGGTGTACATAGACTAGGTCGTTCTGGATTTCGAATTCGGACGACGATCATGCCAGCATGTAGGATTGAGTGTTAGTGTGAGCTCCTCGAGATGGGATTAGTGTAGGAGTAGAGTCTTAGCTCTGAACATTATTTGTTTCATTCGGGACAGGGTAGTTTCCCACCTATAGCTTTTTGTGTGGTTTCTTTACGGGAATCACAGAGAGTTGGTTGGACTTAGGAGGTCTTGTTTCAGGCCGATGGGCCAGCTTATTCTCAGTTTTGAGGGATAGTGTTGCGGACACTTACCTTTAGATTTGGTTTGTACATTTTGCCTACGGGCGCTACTTTTCTTATTACCCGTTACTGGAGGTTTACTCGTGACGTGGCTAGCTACTTACAGCGGAGGCTGTTATATATATTGTATATTAGTTCTGTTTATCGTTACTGTTGGGTTTTATTTAATTCAGTCTTGTCTTAGTTATTATCAAAAAAAAATATTTCACGTTTTTTCCGCATTAAGTTTACTTTTGGTTACTAAAGTGACGCCACCGAAATCGGGGTGTTACAGGTTGCACTCATTTTATGATTATTGTATTTTGTCGCAGAATCGACTTTACCTTAGGGTAAGCTTTTAGAGACGTTAATTTAGCTAGAACACGTGGCGACGTGTCGAGTGAGGTCGGAGACGTTGTTTGGCTAATCACTGCATTGCATGCACTCATTAAGTGGTTTAAACACGGCGAGATACCGGACCACGGCGGATTCCAAAATTGGTTATAAGACCAGGATTTCCGCGTAAGAGCGCTGCTAGGTGACTCTTAGTAGCAGACCGAAATGGCAGGCCTTTGGGTTTTATGCTGATCTGGCTACCTTTGTGTGGTGTAAGAGGCACGCGGGCAGAAATGGTCCCACCGTTGCTGGTGCTAGGATTGATCCGTTTGATGCCCATCCGTTCCGGATTGCATATTGGTTGACTGGGTTAACCTGCATATCATTTCATGCAACATGCATACTGACATAGTTGATGAGTGTGTTTGATACTTGTTAGTTCTACTTGATGCATGTTAACTGTGATTTACAGTCGTTATATTCTTTGTGGAAATATGCAACCCTAGGATGTCATCCCTAGTTATAAGCCTAAGTGGCTATTATCTTATTTATATTTATTGGTGCTATTATTTACATAATTCTTTGGAGTTGACCCTCGCGTCTTCTGTGTGTGCTTTGGCGAACAAACGCCCTTTGTCAGATGTCTTTGGCGGGCTGATTCATGATGGTTCATCCTTCGGGAGGAACTAGGGTTGAGATGCGGGAACTGGAGCGTATCGCGGTAGCGAGAGGAGGACGGATGGTGTACCTAGACTAGGTCGTTCTGGATTCGGATACGGGCGACGATCATGCTAGCATGTAGGTTTTAGTGCTGGTGTGAGCTCCTCGAGATGGGATTAGTGTAGGAGTAGAGTCTTAGCTCTGAACATCATTTGTTTTCTTTGGGGACAGGGTAGTTTCCCACCTATAGCTTTTTGTGTGATTCTTTACGAGAATCACAGAGAGTTGGTTGGACTTAGGAGGTCTTGCTTCAGGCCGATGGGCCAGCTTATTCTCAGTTTTGAGGGATGGTGTTGCGGACACTTGACCTTTCTTGTGGATTGTACCTTTTGCCTTCGGGCGTTACACTTTTCTTTCCGTCACTGGAGGTTTACTCGTGACGAGGTTACTACTACAACGGGGGCTGTTTATATATTGTATATTAGTTCTGATTATTGTTATTGTTGGGTTTTATTTAATTCAGTCTTGTCTTAGTTATTATCGAAAAAAAAATATTCACGTTTTTCCGCATTAAGTTTACTTTTGGTTACTAAAGTGACGCCACCGAAATCGGGGTGTTACATTGTGGTATCAGAGCACGGTCGAGTCTTTTGGGAGTTGTTGGGGAATAGGTCTTCTGTGCTAGGTTGTGTGACTCTGCAAAGAGTGAAAATTGATTGTCTGCAAGCGATTTTTCGCTTAAAAATTGATTGAAGTTATTGCTTAATCATATTGTATAGTTATACTAGATGCTATCTTATGATGAGTACTAACTGTTTGTTTAACTTAACAGAACATGGTGAATACTAATAAGCTAGCTGAGATGATGGCCACTATGGCCCAAGCGGTAACAGCGCAGGCCCAAGCGGTAACAGCGCAGGCAAATGATAATGCGATGAGGCGTGCTGCTGAGGAGGCACGTGATCAGCATCAGCGCCAGAGGGAAGTCACTCTGGACCAGAACAAAGGCCTCAATGACTTCAGGAGGCAAAACCCACCAAAGTTCTCTGGTGGTACTGATCCAGACGCAGCGGATCTCTGGATCCAGGAAATCAAGAAGATATTCGGCGTACTACAAACTGCTGAGGGTGCCAAAGTGGGCATGGCGACTTATCTGCTACTCGGGGATGCTGAGTACTGGTGGAAGGGCACCAGAGGAATTATGGAAGACAATCACGAGGAGATTAGCTGGAACTCATTCCGGACCGCATTCTTGGAAAAGTATTTTCCAACAAGTGCTCGGGATGAGCGGGAGTCACAATTTCTGACACTCCGTCAGGGAGGTATGTCGGTACCGGAATTTGCTTCAAAGCTGGAACCTTTGGCGAAGCATTTTCAATTCTTTCATGATCATGTGAATGAGCGCTACATGTGCAAGCGCTTTGTAAATGGACTGAGGCCTGATATTGAGGACTCAGTGAGGCCGCTGGGAATCATGCGATTCCAGTCGTTGGCTGAGAAAGCCACGGAAGTGGAACTGATGAAGAACCGGAGAATGAACCGGACTGGAACTGGAGGGCCGATGAGGTCGGGCTCTCAAAATTTTCAGGGCAGAGAGAAATTTCAGAGCAGGGGGCCATATCAGCGTCCTGCTGGAAGAGGATTTACTTCAGGATCTTACATACCCATGACGGGTACTGCTGGAGGTCCCGGAGATCAGACTTTGAAGAAGGAGATGACCTGTTTCAGATGTGGGGAGCCGGGGCATTATGCTAATGCTTGTTCCGACAAGAGGCCCAAATGCTTTAATTGTAACAGAATGGGGCACACTGCCGGTCAGTGCAGATCACCCAAGACTGAGTCAACCGTGAACACTGCTCGTGGAAAGCGTCCTGCTGCTAAAGCAAGAGTTTACACCATGGACGGTGAGAGAGCTGAGGGGTTTGTCAGAGGAGAGCGCCAGAACGATGGTAACCTTCTAACCATTCTTTTTCAATCCAGTATAATATGTTTCATTACTCTCGTAGCGCGTGCAAACACACCTAACTTACTTATACTGTCTAAGCTTTGACCTTATAGTTATTACGCCTATTAATACCTTATTTGACCGTAGCTCGTATTTTAGCTATAAAAGTTATACGAGGTTTAGAATAACACGCTAAGCCTAGAAAGTAGTCTTGTACATATGCGTTTAATCAGAAGCTAGAAGCTGAAGAATGAATCTCATAGAGATTTCTTGTGGATGGTATACGTATGATGTTGAGGGCGTGTAGTTCCGTAGCGGAATCGTTGAGGATGTGATGTCAGGATATTTGTGACTATTGGATGATAGGAACTCATTGACTGTTCCAGTGGGTTTTTCTAAATTTCACCTTCGATGTATTAGGCTTGATCAACTTAATATTGAGGGGGTGATATTCGGAATCAGAGCTGGCTATGGACTTTGATAGAAGGATTGGTAAGATTAACTTGATTGGATCGAGGATTAGTCGAGCTGGGAGGAAAAAGTTCGCATTAAGTATAAGTTCTCTTGCGAAGGAGATATAGTTTGAAGAAATGGATATTCATTTAGGAAGCATTGAAGAATTAACGGACATTAGAGGTCCAAACTTGGTGAAGGTTCAGGTTTTAAGTCTATGAACTGTTGTCTTAAGTTTCTAGGACTCGAAGTTGGTTAGAATTGGATAGAGAGATTAAGAAGTTGATTGACGAGATGGTGATCAAGTTACAGAAAAGGGAGGTGTTAGTATTAAGATGAACACTTGAGGTTGTCATATTTGGACAAGTTGCTTAAAGTCTAAGAGTGAATGAAACTTGTTATGGATTTTGGTGATACGAGCTAGAGATTATCGAGTGAATTTTTGCTAAGTGGAATGAGAATCTTAGGGTAAAGATTGACTTCAGAAGCTGGAGATCATATTCGAGTAAGAGTTTTAGTGGTGTTATCATTGATGATTGTAGTTAAACCTCGGCAAGTTGAAAGATGATATGTCTGTTGAGACGCCGTTGGTCAACATTGGGACTAGAAGAGTGAAACAATCGAAGGGAAAACAGAGTGTTTTAGTGAAAATTATTTGGAATAAAGACACGGACGGTGTTATGTGAGAGTTAGGGGAAAAGATCAAGGAATAATATCCAGAACTATTACTGACCCTTAAGTTTCGAGGACGAAACTTTCTTTTTGGAGGGTAGTAATGTAAGACCCAAGATTTTAAGCTTAGGATCAGTGGAAGAGATTTCCATTTACGATTAGGGTTGATGTATTGTGAAAGGAAACCTGAACTAGAGTTTACCAAATGAAATATATTTATGAAGGAGAAAGTTCAGGAAAAGTTCAAGGATTTCATATGATCGATAAAAGTTATAGCACGATCGTTACACGCTTAAACCTAGGTCAGAAACCCTAGTATATAGCTAATTTTCACTTTTAGGCACGATGGCAGTTAATTCCAAAAATCTTCAGAGAAATGTTAGAACTTCTCTTTTTCCATATATCACGATCGTCTCGAGGCGAAACTCTAGGATCTACGAACGTCCGATTCCAATCATCGGAAGTTTGCCGAAACCGAAACCCTGGTATTTCAAAACCCTAGAATCACCCGACTATGGGGACTTTATCTATTCAGAGCTTCAAATGAATATTCTACACGCGTACACCCATTTCTCTTGATGATTTCAATCTTTCTTCCGAAGGAAGTTTTCTATTCCGACATTCGATGCAAAAAGCAACTTATCGGGTAAAATAGTTTTATACCGACTATGCATTAGTTGCCAAAAATACAAGGAGACCTCTTTATAGTTTTGGAATTCTGTTGCCAAAACATATCTATTAATTCACGGAGAATGACGCCGGAAAAATCAGATTCGCGAAACTTTCTTTTTCCCGCGAATTTCCAACCTTTATATATAGCAAAGAAAGGAAGAAAAACTCAAATTCTCCTCCATTTTCTCTCTTCAAACCCGCGGCCAAGAACAAGGAAGAAGGAAGAAGAGTTTTTGTTCAAACCTTGCTTGATCGTCGATCAATCAGTTGCTGCTTCAAGGCTTCGAGGTATAGTCGCTAATCCTTACCTCTGATCGCTTTTTCCATAGCTTTTCTGTAGAGTTTTCTGAGTGGATAGTTTATGGGTTTTTGCAAAACTATCCTGAATCTTTCATTTCTGATTCTAAACCTCTTCCTTATGCGCCCAAGATCACTTATGCCGGGTTAGATTTTCCGTTATGTCGCCGGAATTCCGCCGGAATCGATTTGAACCTAAAATACCCATTTTTGGAGTTTTTGGTGTAAAGCTTCAACCTTTAGGCTGAAAACTATCGCCTTAGCTTAGTGCTAGTAGGATTAGTTGTCATAAACGTCGTTGGTGACGTCCCTGCAAAATTTTATTTTTGGGATTTCAGTTTTGAAAATCCTAAGTTAAAAATCATGACCAAAATACCCCTGCGACAGTTTTCGATCCGATAATTTTTCCGAGTTCAGAATACCCTTAGTTACGGCTTATGAAAGCATAGGAACCAAGTTTGATCGAAGAAAAATCGAGCCCCTTAATTGTGAAAAGTGGCCGAGCCTATTAGAGGGGGAGGAGGAAATTTCCTTTTCCGAAAACTTGTCCTTTCGCGCTAGTTTATCGTACCTTAGGGTATAGATTACTTCGAGTGACCTTAGTAAGTATCGATAGCTTAGTTTTCGATAGATTCTTATAGTATTCTGTGATTTTATTGTAAAGGTGCTTTTGAGGATTTCTCTGAGGAACAACACTTTGAGTGCGAGGAAGCGCTTGACGATCATACTGGAGAACCTTCAGGTGAGGGCTTCTCACTGAATCTCTAGTTAATGCTTAGGGTCGATGTTTCGACATTGTTTACTGTTTATGCACTGGAATTGTGTGTGATTGGAAAATGTTTTCTGAGGCTTCGGCTGACAATGTAGATGATTCATCTACTGAATGTTTTTGAGATTGACTTACAGGCTATGTGCTATGTGGGTAATCTAGGATGTGTGGTGCATGCTTTATATGCTAAGTGCTAAGTGTTTATGATGCGATTTATTGATATATGACATGTTGTTGATTGTGATGATTTAAATATGCTCTGTACTGGAATCTGAGATTCTGAATGGTGAGAATAGCGGGTGTAAGATCAAGTTTTGATCTAGTAGTACAACTCTATGTTTTGATGATTACAAGTTAACCTTTTGATATGAACAATTGTGGTACTCTAACGTGTTTTTCTGAGTGTGCTACTTGCAGGCTCTGACCTCAACTCAATCTCACACAAATCAGAAGCACTGTGTATAAAGAGCTACCCAAGCAACGCTTTCGCATTCACCATGTTCAGTATGAACAGTGGAAAAGCTTCAGAAGTTCTGAAGTTAGACAAACTCTGATGTGGACTCAGTCACGGGAAGCTCTGAAGATCCAGAAAGTCTGATAACCAAGAAACACTGAAGGCTCAGATGTTCTGATGGTGTAGAAGACTCTGAAGATCCAGAAGCTGAATAGTGGAAACTCTGAAGTCCAGAAGCAAGAAACTCTGAAGGCCATGTTCTTCCCTCTGAGTTCAGAATCAGAAGATACAATGGTCAGAGGATCTGTGCTTTCCCTCTGACTCTGATCAACTGGCTTCACAAGTTCCAATATGAAGCATTCCCCTGATCAGAAGTCTCCTAGGTTTAAAGGTCGCGTCGCTATCCAAGTACAAAAGCTACTATACCTTCCTGACGACCTACCTAACGTTCTCAGCCACAGCAGAAGCTGGATTTTCCAGAACTGCCCTCCAACGGTAGCATTTCCCATGCATCGCTCAACCCTAATCCTTGGAGTATATAAAGAGGCTGAAGACTGAAAGAAACGGCTAGAAGCATTCACATACGCAAGACAATCTTAAATTCTTCTAAGTTTTTCTTTCATCTGAAATTCATTGAGTTTACTATTAGCTTTTTAGAAGCAAATCTCTTGTAAACAATTCTTTGATAAACAGTTTGTTTAGTTCCTTTAGGAGATCAAGGTTGATCGGATCCTAGAGAAGACTAAGAGAGTGAATCTTAGTGTGAGCTAAGTCAGTGTAATTGTTAGTCACTTGTAGGTTTCAAGTGCAGTTGTAACTCTTACCTGATTAGTGGATTGCCTTCATTCTAAGAAGGAAGAAATCACCTTAACGGGTGGATTGGAGTAGCTTGAGTGATCTATCAAGTGAACCAGGATAAAATCCTTGTGTGCTTTTCTATCTCTTATCTTTGGCACTTAAGTTCTCGAAAGATTTGTCAAAATCTTTAAGGTGGAAGTTTTATACTGAAAACGTTATTCAAACCCCCCCTTTCTACCGTTTTTCATACCTTCAATTGGTATCAGAGCGCAAGTTCTGATTACCACACCTAACAGTGTTCAGTGATCCGGGCCGGTGTGAAAAACAATGGCTGCCACCACCAGTGAAACTCAAAGAGATGGTTACAATGCAAAGCCTCCTATGTTCGACGGTCAAAGGTTCGAATATTGGAAAGATAGACTGGAAAGTTTCTTTCTGGGTTTCGATGCAGATCTCTGGGATATTATTGTGGATGGCTACGAGCGTCCAGTTGATGCAGATGGCAAGAAGATCCCAAGGTCAGAGATGACTGCAGATCAAAAGAAGCTGTACTCACAACATTGTAAGATCAAGTTTTGATCTAGTAGTACAACTCTATGTTTTGATGATTACAAGTTAACCTTTTGATATGAACAATTGTGGTACTCTAATGTGTTTTTCTGAGTGTGCTATTTACAGGCTCTGACCCTGACTCAATTTCACACAAATCAGAAGCACTGTGTATAAAGGGTAACCCAAGCAACGCTTTCGCATTCACCATGTTCAGTATGAACAGTGGAAAAGCTTCAGAAGATCTGAAGCTATACAAACTCTGATGAGGACTCAGTCGCTAGAAGCTCTGATGATCCAGAAGTTCTGACAACCAAGAAACACTGAAGGTTCAGATGTTCCGATGGTGTAGAAGACTCTGAAGATCCAGAAGCTGAATAGTGGAAACTCTGAAGTCCAGAAGCAAGAAACTCTGAAGGCCATGTTCTTCCCTCTGAGTTCAGAATCAGAAGATACAATGGTCAGAGGATCTGTGCTTTCCCTCTGACTCTGATCAACCGGCTTCACAAGTTCCAATACGAAGCATTCCTCTGATCAGAAGTCTCCTAGGTTAAAAGGTCAAGTCGCTATCCAAGTACAAAAGCAAGTGTACCTTCCTGACGACCTACCTAACGTTCTCAGCCACAGCAGAAGCTGGATTTTCCAGAACTGCCCTCCAACGGTAGCATTTCCCATGCAACGCTCAACCCTAATCCTTGGAGTATATATAGAGGCTGAAGATTGAAAGAAGCGGCTAGAAGAAGTGAAGTGAATACGAGAAGCAACACACGCGCAAGATATTCAAAATATTCTAAGCTTTCTTTCATCTTGTAATTTATCTTAGTTTACACTCAGCTTATTCAGAAGCAAACCCTTGTAAACACCAACCTCAAACAGTTGTTTGATTTTCCTTTAGGAGATCAAGGTTGATCGGATCCTAGAGAAGACTAAGAGAGTGAATCTTAGTGTGAGCTAAGTCAGTGTAATTGTTAGTCACTTGTAGGTTTCAAGTGCAGTTGTAACTCTTACCTGATTAGTGGATTGCCTTCATTCTAAGAAGGAAGAAATCACCTTAACGGGTGGACTGGAGTAGCTTGAGTGATTTATCAAGTGAACCAGGATAAAATCCTTGTGTGCTTTTCTATCTCTATCTTTTGCACTTAGTTCTCGAAAAGATTTGTTAAAATCTTTAAGGTGGTAGTTTTGTACTGAAAACGTTATTCAAACCCCCCCTTTCTACCGTTTTTCATACCTTCAATTGGTATCAGAGCGCAAGTTCTGATTACCACACCTAACAGTGTTCAGTGATCCGGGCCGGTGTGAAAAACAATGGCTGCCACCACCAGTGAAACTCAAAGAGATGGTTACAACGCAAAGCCTCCTATGTTCGATGGTCAAAGGTTCGAATATTGGAAAGATAGACTGGAAAGTTTCTTTCTGGGTTTCGATGCAGATCTCTGGGATATTATTGTGGATGGCTATGAGCGTCCAGTTGATGCAGATGGCAAAAAGATCCCAAGGTCAGAGATGTCTGCAGATCAAAAGAAGCTGTACTCACAACATCATAAAGCAAGAGCAATTCTTCTAAGTGCTATCTCCTATGAGGAGTACCAGAAGATTACAGATCGTGAGTTTGCTAAAGGCATTTTTGATTCTCTGAAGATGTCTCATGAAGGAAACAAGAAAGTCAAAGAATCAAAGGCATTGTCTTTGATCCAAAAGTATGAATCCTTCATCATGGAGCCAAATGAGTCCATTGAAGAAATGTTCTCCAGATTTCAACTGCTTGTAGCTGGCATACGTCCTCTCAACAAGAGCTACACAACAAAAGATCACGTCATAAGGGTCATCAGGTGTCTTCCTGAAAGTTGGATGCCTTTGGTGACTTCAATAGAGCTCACGAGAGATGTTGAGAATATGAGTTTAGAAGAACTCATCAGCATTTTGAAATGCCATGAGCTGAAGCGCTCAGAGATGCAAGATCTGAGGAAAAAGTCCATAGCCTTGAAATCCAAATCTGAAAAGGCTAAGGTTGAGAAGTCAAAGGCTCTTCAAGCTGAAGAAGAAGAATCTGAAGAAGCATCAGAAGATTCTGATGAAGATGAGCTGACTCTGATCTCCAAGAGACTCAACCGCATCTGGAAGCACAGGCAGAGCAAGTTCAAAGGCTCTGGAAAGGCAAGAGGAAAGTCTGAATCCTCAGGTCAGAAGAAGTCATCAATCAAGGAAGTCACTTGCTTTGAGTGCAAAGAATCAGGGCACTACAAAAGTGATTGTCCAAAATTGAAGAAGGACAAGAAGCCAAAGAAGCACTTCAAGACCAAGAAGAGTCTGATGGTGACATTCGATGAATCAGAGTCAGAGGATGTTGACTCTGATGGTGAAGTCCAAGGACTCATGGCTATTGTCAAAGACAAAGGAACAGAGTCAAAGGAAGCTGTTGACTCTGACTCAGAATCAGAAGGAGATCCAGACTCTGACGATGAAAATGAGGTATTTGCTTCCTTCTCTACCTCTGAACTGAAACATGCTTTGTCTGATATCATGGATAAGTATAACTCCTTGTTGTCTAAGCATAAGAAGCTGAAAAAGAACTTATCTGCTGTTTCTAAAACTCCTTCTGAACATGAGAAAATCATATCTGATTTGAAAAATGATAACCATGCTTTAGTTAATTCTAACTCTGTGCTTAAGAATCAAATTGCAAAGTTAGAAGAAGTTATTGCCTGCGATGCCTCTGATAGTAAGCATGAATCTAAGTATGAAAAATCTTTTCAAAGATTCCTGGCTAAAAGCGTAGATAGAAGCTTAATGGCTTCAATGATCTATGGTGTAAGCAGAAATGGAATGCATGGCATTGGCTATTCTAAACCAATTAGAAATGAGCCTTCTGTGTCTAAAGCTAAATCCTTGTACGAATGCTTTGTTCCCTCTGGTACCATATTGCCTGATCCTGTACCTGCTGAAGTTGCTAAAAACCCTCTTAAAAAGGGATCTTTCTCTATGACTAAATATCATGCAAATATTCCTTTAAAATATTATGTTGAGACACCCAAGGTGATCAGAACCTTTGGGGTAACTAACAAAAGAGGACCCAGAAAGTGGGTACCTAAGGACAAGATTATCTATGTTGCAGATATCCTTGATAGCTCCACTGAAACACCAATCATGGTATCTGGACAGTGGATGCTCGCGTCACATGACGGGAGAAAAGCGTATGTTCCGAGAGCTGAAACTTAAGCCTGGAGGCGAAGTTGGCTTTGGAGGAAATGAAAAGGGTAAAATTATTGGTACTGGTACTATTTGTGTAGACAGTAGTCCATGCATTGATAATGTTTTATTGGTAGACGGCTTAACACATAACTTATTGTCTATAAGTCAATTAGCTGACAAGGGTTATGATGTTATATTCAATCAAAAGTCCTGCCGGGCTGTAAGTCAGATCGATGGCTCTGTTCTGTTTAACAGCAAGAGGAAGAACAACATTTATAAGATCAGATTATCTGAGTTGGAGGCTCAGAATGTGAAGTGCCTTCTGTCTGTTAATGAAGAGCAGTGGGTATGGCATAGACGGTTAGGGCATGCCAGTATGAGAAAGATTTCTCAGCTGAGCAAGCTAAACCTTGTCAGGGGCTTACCCAATCTGAAGTTCGCTTCAGACGCTCTTTGTGAAGCATGTCAGAAAGGCAAATTCACAAAAGTCCCTTTCAAGGCAAAGAATGTTGTCTCAACCTCAAGGCCGTTAGAACTTCTGCATATCGACCTGTTTGGACCAGTGAAAACTGAGTCTATAGGTGGCAAGAGATATGGGATGGTTATCGTTGATGACTATAGCCGCTGGACATGGGTAAAGTTTCTAACCCGCAAGGATGAGTCTCATGCTGTGTTCTCTACCTTCATTGCTCAAGTGCAAAACGAGAAGGCTTGTAGAATTGTGCGTGTCAGAAGTGACCATGGTGGAGAGTTTGAGAATGACAAGTTTGAGAGTCTGTTTGATTCCTATGGAATTACACATGATTTCTCTTGTCCCAGAACTCCTCAACAAAATGGTGTTGTTGAGAGGAAGAACAGAACTCTTCAGGAGATGGCTAGAACCATGCTCCAAGAAACTGGCATGGCTAAGCACTTTTGGGCAGAGGCAGTAAATACAGCATGTTACATTCAGAACAGAATCTCTGTGAGACCAATTCTGAATAAGACTCCTTATGAATTGTGGAAGAACATAAAACCCAACATCTCTTATTTTCATCCTTTTGGCTGTGTTTGTTATGTTCTCAATACTAAGGATAGATTGCATAAATTTGATGCTAAATCTTCTAAGTGTCTATTACTTGGTTATTCTGATAGATCTAAAGGTTTTAGATTTTATAATACTGATGCTAGGACTATTGAAGAATCTATTCATATTAGATTTGATGATAAGCTTGACTCTGACCAGTCAAAGCTAGTTGAAAAGTTTGCAGATTTAAGCATTAATGTTTCTGACAAAGGCAAAGCTCCAGAGGAAGTTGAGCCAGAGGAAGATGAACCAGAGGAAGAAGCTGGTCCCTCTAATTCACAAACTCTGAAGAAGAGCAGAATCACTGCAGCTCATCCTAAGGAATTGATTCTGGGCAACAAAGATGAACCAATCAGAACCAGATCTGCCTTCAGACCCTCTGAAGAGACCTTGCTGAGTCTGAAAGGATTGGTGTCCTTAATTGAACCCAAGTCCATAGATGAAGCTCTTCAGGACAAGGATTGGATTCTGGCCATGGAAGAAGAATTGAATCAATTCTCCAAGAACGATGTTTGGAGCTTAGTGAAGAAGCCTGAGAATGTCCATGTTATTGGAACGAAATGGGTATTCAGAAACAAGCTAAATGAGAAAGGAGATGTAGTCAGAAACAAGGCAAGGCTAGTTGCTCAAGGCTACAGCCAGCAGGAAGGAATAGACTACACTGAAACATTTGCTCCAGTAGCAAGACTGGAGGCAATCAGACTATTGATTTCTTTCTCAGTAAATCACAACATAATTCTACATCAGATGGACGTAAAGAGTGCCTTCCTAAATGGTTATATCTCAGAGGAAGTCTATGTTCATCAACCCCCAGGTTTTGAAGATGAAAAGAAACCAGACCATGTGTTCAAATTGAAGAAATCACTCTACGGTCTGAAGCAAGCTCCCAGAGCATGGTATGAGAGACTTAGCTCATTCCTTCTGGAGAATGAGTTTGTAAGGGGTAAAGTAGATACAACTCTCTTTTGCAAGACTTATAAAGATGATATCTTAATTGTGCAAATCTATGTTGATGATATTATATTTGGTTCTGCTAATCAATCTCTATGCAAAGAATTTTCTGAGATGATGCAGGCTGAATTTGAGATGAGTATGATGGGAGAATTGAAGTACTTTCTGGGAATACAAGTTGATCAAACACCAGAAGGAACATATATCCATCAGAGCAAGTACACTAAGGAACTTCTGAAGAAGTTCAATATGCTGGAATCTACAGTGGCCAAGACTCCAATGCATCCAACATGCATTCTGGAAAAAGAGGATATAAGTGGTAAAGTATGTCAGAAGCTCTACCGTGGCATGATAGGTTCACTTCTGTACTTAACTGCATCTAGGCCAGACATATTATTTAGTGTTCATTTATGTGCTCGTTTCCAATCAGATCCAAGGGAAACCCACTTAACTGCTGTTAAGAGGATCCTAAGGTATCTGAAAGGCACCACTAACCTTGGCTTGATGTATAAGAAAACATCAGAGTATAAGCTTTCAGGTTATTGTGATGCTGATTATGCTGGAGATAGAACAGAGAGAAAAAGTACTTCTGGAAATTGTCAATTTCTGGGAAGCAATCTAGTCTCATGGGCAAGCAAGAGGCAATCAACCATTGCTCTATCAACTGCAGAGGCAGAATATATCTCAGCAGCAATATGCAGCACTCAGATGCTCTGGATGAAACATCAGCTGGAGGATTATCAGATCCTTGAGAGCAATATCCCAATCTATTGTGATAACACTGCTGCAATTTCGTTGAGCAAGAATCCTATCTTGCATTCAAGGGCAAAGCACATTGAGGTAAAGTATCACTTCATTAGAGATTATGTGCAGAAGGGCGTACTTCTTCTGAAGTTTGTTGATACTGACCATCAATGGGCAGATATCTTTACAAAGCCCTTAGCTGAAGATAGATTTAATTTTATTCTGAAAAATCTAAACATGGACTTTTGTCCAGAGTGAAGATAGATCAGAACCTCTGACTGTGATACTTCTTGATCAGAAGATGTCTAGTCCAGAAGGTGACTCAATCAGAGTGTGTGTGCCCACTGGTACTGACTCTGAAGCTGAGACAACAACACGTGCGTCAGAATTTCTGATGCATAGTTCCTTGTGCCCGTGTGACAGTCTGTTGTGATTGCGTGTAGATATGCTTATCTCCTGTGTGTGATTGTGTATTTTAATGTTACTGTCTATCTTTAATTTTCAACCGTTGATCTTAAAGTGCTTTTTGAATCAACAACGGTTATTTGATAAAACCCACTATACACACACGTTCTCTCTCACTTCCGGTTTTCACTCTCGCACTCCCTGCTTTTCAAAACCGCCTCCTTCGTGATTTCTCTCTCGATCTCTCTTCATCCTTCAAACTTCATCTTCTACCTCAAACCTTCAACCTCTTCAAAATGGTGAGACAAACCAGAAGATCTACTGCAGATGCACCTCAGTTCCCTCACATGGTAGTCGGTTTGGCAACGGGTCAAAGGGGCTCTGAGAACCCAGCACAAGAACAAGCTCAAGCTCAAGAGGAGATTGTTCCTATTGCAGAACGGGGCTGTGCCGTTCACTGTGTATTTCCTCCTGAGGAACTCCAAGTCCTGGCAGAATGGAGATTCAACCTCGACAACTTGGCTGCAAATGGGTTTGATCTCCGTCCTGAAGTCCAAGCTCAAGGTTGGGGAAACTACTTCAATCGACTTCGAGGACCGGTGTATGAGAAGCTAGTAAAGGAATTCTGGAAGCATGCTGATTGTGATGACACTCAGGTGGTCTCTTACATACTGGGTAGGAAGATCATCATCACGGAGAAGTCATTCGTGAATCTGCTAGGTGCAGAAACTGCTCATGGGTATCGGTTCTCACTGACGGAATCGAAGCTGAAACCCAGAACCAAGGACATCGTCAACAAGGCCCTGTACACCACCTTCAAACCGGGCAAGACGAGCTACAAAGTGATGGACCTTCAACCCAAACTCAGGGTCTGGCACAAGATCCTGCTCAACTGCATCAATCAACGACCAAAGGGCAGTTCTCCAGACTACATCAACTTCAATCAGAAGGCGATGCTGTTCTTCATTCAAGACAAGGAGAAGATCTGCCTTCCCTACTTCCTGTTCTCCTATTTGAAGGAATGCATCCGGAAGTCTCGCACCACCTCCTCCATCAAGTCAGCCATCAAATATATCCCTTTTGGGAGGCTGATCTCAGACTTTCTCATTGAAAGCAACTTGGTGCAAGATTTGATCAATGCTGGTTGCACAGAGGACTTGAGCACAATTGTTAGCGATGTCTTCACTGCCAACTCTCTGAAGAAGATGGGTTTGGTCCAGAAGAAGATTGCTCCTGCTCATGAGGACACATCTTCTGAGATCAGAGGAAGAAGAATGCCTCTGAATGACTACCCTCTGTGGACTCAAGCAGACCATCCTGAAGCCATCAGATGCTATGTTGAAGACCTCAGGGCTCAAGGATTCGAGATTGACCTTGATGATTTCGTCAGCAGACTTCCACCAGCTCCAGAGTTTCCTTCTCCTCCCAAGAAGAAAACCAAGAGGAAGATGGTTCTGAACGAATCCTCAGAGGAATCTGATGTCCCTCTGGTCAAGAAGGCGAAGAGCAAGCCTGATGATGATGATGGTGATGATAGTGAGGATGGTCCTCCAAAGAAGAAGCAGAAGAAAGTCAGAATTGTGGTGAAGCCTACTCGGGTGGAACCAGCTGCTGCAGAGGTCAGAAGGACTGAACCTCCTGCCAGAGTGACTCGATCATCAGCACATACAAGTAAGCCTGCACTTACCTCTGATGATGATTTGAATTTATTTGATGCACTCCCAATTTCTGCCTTACTCCAACACTCTTCAAATCCCCTCACTCCTATTCATGAATCCCAGCCAGCCGCACAAACCACCTCTCCACCACATTCCCCAAGATCTTCATTCTTTCAACCTTCTCCTACTGAAGCACCACTCTGGAATTTGCTTCAGAACCAACCCTCTAGGTCAGAAGATCCAACCTCTCTCCTTACCATTCCATACGACCCATTAACTTCTGAACCATCATCCCCAACCAACCAGAACCCAAACCAACAGAACCACAACCCAGAACGTCTGATCACTCTGCTCCCAGAGCATCAGCACGTCCTGCTGTCAGAACCACGGATACAGACTCTTCATCAGCCTTCACACCTGTATCCTTCCCCATCAATGTCTTTGACTCTCCTCCCTCCAATACCTCTGAATCACTTAGAAAATTCATGGAGGTTAGGAAAGAGAAGGTATCTGCCTTGGAAGAATATTACCTTACCTGTCCAAGCCCTAGGCAATATCCTGGCCCTAGACCTGAACGTCTAGTTGACCCAGATGAACCTATCTTGGCCAATCCTATCCAAGAGGCAGACCCCTTAGTCCAACAGGCTCACCCTGTCCCTGACCAACAAGAGCCAATTCAACCAGACCCTGAACCTGAACAATCAGTATCTAACCAATCCTCGGTTAGATCACCTCACCCTCTGGTTGAAACTTCAGACCCTCACCGTGGAACCTCTGAACCCAATGCTCCCATAATTAACATTGGTTCTCCACAAGGTGCCTCTGAAGCTCATAGCAGCAATCACCCAGCCTCTCCTGCACCCAACCTCTCCATCATTCCCTATACTCACCTTCAACCCACATCTCTCTCTGAGTGCATCAATATTTTCAATCATGAAGCCTCCTTGAGGCTCCGCAATGTGCACGGTCAGACTGACCTCAGTGAGAATGCTGAAAATGTGGCTGATGAGTGGAACGAGTTGAGCACTTGGCTGGTGGCTCAGTTTCCCGTTATGCTGCAGCTCCTGCATGCAGAGGGAAGTCAGAGCATTGAGGCTGCAAAGCAAAGGTTTGCTAGGAGGGTGGCTCTTCATGAACTCGAACAGAGAACCAAGCTTCTTGAAGCCATTGAAGAAGCCAAGAGACAGAAAGAACAAGAAGAAGAAGCTGCCCGTCAAGCAGCAGCTCAGGCTGAACAAGCCAGACTTGAGGCAGAACGTCTTGAAGCTGAGGCTGAGGCAGAGCGACTTGCACCAGTTCTGTTTACTCCTGCTGCTTCTGCTTCCATTCCAGAACCTCAAGCTGCTCAGAACGTTCCTTCCAGCTCTACTCCGACAAGCTCATCCAGACTCGACATCATGGAACAACGTCTTGACACTCATGAATCCATGCTGATTGAGATGAAGCACATGATGATGGAACTTCTGCGCCGTACTGACAAATCTTAGTTTTTTTAGGATCTCTTCTTTTTCTTCCTTTTCCTTTTTATTTAACGTTGTTTTATTTAAACTCTGCTTATTTACTTACTTTAATTTGTTCATTTGTGATTCTATATGCATATATCTATATATATTTGTGTCACATATGTTTGCAAAACCTGTTTTATTCATAATTGTTCTATGTTTACATCATAATTCTTTCCATCATACATTATTCCCTATATCTAGAATGGAGGATCCTTCCTCATTCTTCTGCATTCTTGGCGCTGCTCCACTCTTTCCTTCTCCAGACGATCCCATGCATACTCTATGTTGCCGAGTTTGATGCTCAGATCATCTTTTTCCAGACTATCTTCTGTCGTCTTAAGTCTCTTTTCCACAGTCTCCTTCTCTTCCAGCAGATTCAGCTCCCGCTGGCAAAGCTCCTGAATCTCTTCCACGAAGCAGAGGAACTCCTTCAGATCTTTCTCCATCTCTGGACCAAGATCTTCTTCAAGCAGTGTCTTCGTCAGCTCTTGTATGGTCTTTGTACCATCGGGATGCCTAATATTGAGGAACATATCTTCCTCAAACGCCTTCCTTCTGAGCTCTTCTAATGCCATTCTGTATGATGCCATTTTTTTCTGAATATTATTCGAGATGTGAAGCTTACCTTTCTCTCCAACGTTTATATAGGTTCACTTTCTCTCTGAAAGTTAATGCTCTTACAGTTTCTCGAGGTTAAGTTCTTGGTAACTGACCCTTCTATTTACTCACTTGACCGTGGTAAACGTTCATCCCTTGCATTAACTCTTCTATTTATTATCGCCTCACTCTGATTCTTACATCGTCTTCATTTTCTTTAAACTTAGACCTTCTCTAAGGGGGAGTACCTTGTACTTCAAGCTAAGTTTTTCACACCCCGAGCTTTTTGCTTATGACAAAAAGGGGGAGTAAACCAGTTTTTGATGTGTAAGATGTGTTAGTGTGACTTATTTTTCTTTTGGAGATTCTAAGAGTTCCACCTTCATGACCATAGATGTGTCACTGGGCAAATACAAGGAATACATTTCACTTCTTCTGAAGTGATTCTAAGTTGACTCTGATACCCAAGACTCTGATACCTTGTCCATGACTCTGATCACTTATGCGCTCTGATTATTCGTTTTCATCTATGTCATAAGCTTTTCACTCTGAACTCTTATATGATTTAGCTCAGAATCTAGACTTTACTAACGTTTTCATCAAGTATTAGATTCAGGGGGAGCTAAGCTCAGAATCAAGCAGTGACTTGAATTCAGAATGAGCAAGATAAAACTATTCACATCAGGATAAGTCTTATTCTATATCTCTAAACTCTGAGTGAATTCAGTTTAATGTTTAAGAATTGTTCATCAAAAATCTTAGTTTTGTCATCATCAAAAAGGGGGAGATTGTAAGATCAAGTTTTGATCTAGTAGTACAACTCTATGTTTTGATGATTACAAGTTAACCTTTTGATATGAACAATTGTGGTACTCTAACGTGTTTTTCTGAGTGTGCTATTTACAGGCTCTGACCCTGACTCAATTTCACACAAATCAGAAGCACTGTGTATAAAGGGTAACCCAAGCAACGCTTCGCATTCACCATGTTCAGTATGAACAGTGGAAAAGCTTCAGAAGATCTGAAGCTATACAAACTCTGATGAGGACTCAGTCGCTAGAAGCTCTGATGATCCAGAATTCTGACAACCAAGAAACACTGAAGGTTCAGATGTTCCGATGGTGTAGAAGACTCTGAAGATCCAGAAGCTGAATAGTGGAAACTCTGAAGTCCAGAAGCAAGAAACTCTGAAGGCCATGTTCTTCCCTCTGAGTTCAGAATCAGAAGATACAATGGTCAGAGGATCTGTGCTTTCCTCTGACTCTGATCAACCGGCTTCACAAGTTCCAATACGAAGCATTCCTCTGATCAGAAGTCTCCTAGGTTAAAAGGTCAAGTCGCTATCCAAGTACAAAAGCAAGTGTACCTTCCTGACGACCTACCTAACGTTCTCAGCCACAGCAGAAGCTGGATTTTCCAGAACTGCCCTCCAACGGTAGCATTTCCCATGCAACGCTCAACCCTAATCCTTGGAGTATATATAGAGGCTGAAGATTGAAAGAAGCGGCTAGAAGAAAAAATAAAGAAGCAACACACGCGCAAGACATTCATATTCTAAGCTTTCTTTCATCTTGTAATTTATTTAGTTTACACTCAGCTTATTCAGAAGCAAACCCTTGTAAACACCAACCTCAAACAGTTGTTTGATTTTCCTTTAGGAGATCAAGGTTGATCGGATCCTAGAGAAGACTAAGAGAGTGAATCTTAGTGTGAGCTAAGTCAGTGT
>NW_026645418.1:42524-61767 GCF_012489685.1 Lotus japonicus
CCCCCGCTGTAAGTAACAACCTCGTCACGAGTAAACCTCCAGTGACGGTAATAGAAAGAGTAGCGCCCGTAGGCAATATGTACAAACCGAATATAAAGGTAAGTGTCCGCAACACTATCCCTCAAAACTGAGAATAAGCTGACCCAATGGTCTGAAAATAAGACCTCCTAAGTCCAACCAACTCTCTGTGATTCCCGTAAGGAAACCACACAAAAAGCTATAGGCGGAACTACCCTGTCCCCTAGGTAACAAATAACGCTCAGAGCTACGACTCTACTCCTACACTAATCCTAACTCGAGGAGCTCACACCAGCACTAAACCTACGTGCTAGCATGATCGTCGTCTGAATCAGAATCCAGAACGACCAAGTCTACCAACCCTATCCGTCCTCCCCTCGCAACCGCAGTGCGCTCCGATGCTGGACTCACGGGCTTAGGGCCCGAACCCTGATCATCAATGATCGCAACGGAGGGTGCACTAGACCCTGCCGAAGGCACTCCCACGGGAATCTCCTCTAAGGGATCCTCGTCCTCTGAAGATGACGGTGGCGGCGGTGCTCCTCCAAATCCTGGCCCACAGTGGACGCCCGGTGGCAAGTTGAAGCTGATAGAGCATCTCCTCAACACTCCTGACCTCAAGAGTCCTCCACTATCCACATGGTCCTCCATGATACGCCCCGAATACGTCGCTCGATGGCTCGCGGGGTCAACCACCCACGACCCGGGGTCGTCCTGGTCGATCATCTCATATCTGATCCCCCCCGAAGGGTGGACCATTGTGAACCAGTCCGCAATGGACATCTGACAAAAGGCGTTGTCCGCCAAAACACACACAGAAGACGCGAGGGTCAACTCCAAAGAACTATGTAAATATTAAACCCAATAGGTACAGATAATAAATAGCCACTTAGGCTTATAGCTAGGGATAACATCCTAGGGTTGCATATTCCACAAAACATAACAACAATAATAACACTTAACATGTTCCAAGTAAGATTATCAAATAGCAATCACACTCATCAACTAAGTCAGTATGCATATTGCATGAAATGATATGCAGGTTAACCCAGTCAACCAACATGCAATCCGGAACGGATGGACATCAACGGATCAGCCCTAGCACCAGCCACGGTGGGACCATTTCGGCCCGCGTGCCTCTTACTCCAACAACAACGGTAGTCAGATCAGCCGTAACCCGTAGGTCTGCCATTTCGGTCTGCTACAAGAGACGTCTACAAACGCTCTTACACGGCATTTCGGGTCTTATGACCATTTTGGAAACCGACGACATTTGGAATTCTCCGAGGTCCGGTATCACGCCGTGTATAAACCTCCTATGTATGCATGAATGCAATGTGATTAACCAAACAACGTCTCCGACCTCACTCGACACGTCGCCACGTGTTCTAGGTAAATTAATGTCTCTAAAAGCTTACCCTAAGGTAAAAGTCGATTCTGCGACAAAAGACAACACATCACAACAACCCATAACTCATGATGATCTACAAATCATCCGACTCATCTCAAAACGATTGTCATAACTGCTCGACGAGCACAGAGTATCACACTCTCGGAAACTAACGGTTTCCCGGACTTATCCCCAGGATAGCCCAACAACATAGCTGCTCCAACAGCACAACAACAAACGCTGCTCCAACAGCACAACAACAACACATACTCAACGCCTCTCAATTTTCTCAACACTCGGATCCGACGACACTTCTCGTTTTCCAAAACTAGGATTTGCATCCGAAGCTTCCTTTCGAGTTTGTTATCATTACTTAAAGATTTAGAGGTTGTTTAATGTCTTATGAGTTTTCTTTACAAAATAGTATCCTTTTAGTCTTATCGCAAATCCTATCAGTTCTCGGGATCTCCAAATCCCCAAATGACTCCAGAGAATGTCTCGATCCATAAACATCATAACAAGGCCCGAATCTCATTCGTCCTATCAAGCTTTCTCAAAACTCTCAAAATAAAATCGGCATGACCTGCCCGCTATTCTCACTTTTCAGAAACTCAGATTTCATAGCAGCAGCATAATTAACTCATCACAGTCAACAACATGTCATATATATATATACATCTCATCATAAACACTTAACACTTAGCATATAAAGCATGTACCACACATCCTAGATTACCCACATAGCACATAGCATGTAAGTCAATCTCAAAAACATTCAGTAGATGAATCATCTACATTGTCAGCCGAAGCCTCAGAAAACATTTTCCAATCACACACAATCCAGTGCATAAACAGTAAACAATGTCGAAAAGCATCGACCCTAAGCATTAACTAGAGATTCAGTGAGAAGCCCTCACCTGCAGATTCTCCAGGATGAACTTCCAACTCTTCCTCACAATCAAAGTGTTGCTTCTCAGGAAATTCCTCAAAAGCTCCTTTAAAGCAAAATCACAGAAATACTATTAGAATCTATCGGAAACTAAGCTATCGATACTTACTAAGGTTACTCGAAGGAATCTATACTCTAAAGTACGATAATCTAGCGTGAAAGACAAGTTTTCGGAAAAGGAAATTTTCCTCCTCCCCCCCTAATAGGTTCGACCACTTTTCACAATTAGGAGACTCGATTTTTCTTCGATCAAACTTGGTTCCTATGCTATCATTAGCCGTAACTAAGGTTATTCTGAACTCGGAAAAATTATCGGATCAAAAATTGTCGCAGGGGTAATTTGGTCATGATTTTTAACTTAGAAATTTCAAAACTGAAATCCCAAAAACCAAATTTTGCAGGGACGTCACCAACGACGTTTATGACAACTAATCCTACTAGCACTAAGCTAAGGCGATAGTTTTCAGCCTAAAGGTTGAAGCTTTACTCCAAAAACTCCAAAAATGGGTATTTTAGGCTAAAATTGATTCCGACGGAATTCCGGCGACATAACGGAAAATCTAACCCGGCAGAAGTGATCTTGGGCACATAAGGAAGAGGTTTAGAATCAGAAATGAAATATTCAGGATAGTTTTGCAAAAACCCATAAACTATCAACTCAGAAAAGTCTACAGAAAAGCTATGGAAAAAGCGATCAGAGGTAAGGATTAGCGACTGTACCTCGAAACCTTGAAGTAGCAACTAACGGATCAACGATCAAGCAAGAAATGAACAAAATTCTTCTTCCTTCTTCCTTGGTGAAGCTCGCGGGTTTGAGGAGAGAAAATGGAGGAGTTTTGTGTTTTTTTCTCACTTGTTTGCTATATATAGAAGATGGAAATTCGCGGGAAAATGAAAGTTTCGCGAATCTGATTTTTCCGGCGTCATTCTCCATGAATTCTAAGATATGTTTTGGCAAAAGAATTCCAAAACTATAAAGATGTCTCCTTGTATTTTTGGCAACTAATGCATAGTCGGTGTAAAACTATTTTACCCGATAAGTTGCTTTTTGCATCGAATGTCGGAATGGAAAACTTCCTTCTGAAGAAAGATTGAAATCATCAAGAGAAATGGGTGTACGCGTGTAGAATATTCATTTGAAGCTCTGAATAGATAAAATCCCCATAGTCGGGTGATTCTAGGGTTTTGAAATACCAGGGTTTTGGTTTCGGCAAACTTCCGATGATTGAAATCGGACATTCGTAGATCCTAGAGTTTCGCCTCGAAACGATTGTGATATATGGAAGAAGAGAAGTTCTAACATTTCTCTGAAGATTTTTGGAATTAACTTCCATCGTGCCTAAAAGTGAAAATTAGCTATATACTAGGGTTTCTGACCTAGGTTAAGCGTATAACGATCGTGCTATAACTTTTATCGATCATAATGCAATCCGTGAACTTTTCCTGAACTTTCCCCTTCATAAATATATTTCATTTAATGAACTTTTGTTCAGGTTTCCCTTCCCATTACATCAACCCTAATCGTGAATAAGAAATTTATTCACTTAGCATAAGCTTAAAAAAAAACTTGGGCCTTACATTACTACCCTCCAAAAAGAAAGTTTCGACCTCGAAACTTAAGGGTTAGTAAAAAGTTCTGGATACTGTTCTTGAATCTTCTCCTTCAGCTCCCATGTCGCATCACCGGTGTCTTTGTTCCAAATGACCTTCACTAACTCGATCTCTTTCCCTCTCAACTGTTTTATCCTGGTGTCACCAATGCTAATTGGCGGTGTCTCGAAAGACAGATCATCCTTCAACTCAATGTCATCTAGCTCGATAACATGTGTCGGATCCGCAATATATTTCCTCAGTTGTGACACGTGGAATACATCATGAATGTTTGATAGAAATGGAGGTAGTGCAATCTGATAAGCAACGGGTCCAATTCGACGAGTGATCTGATAAGGTCCAATAAACTTCGGCGTAAGCTTCTTTGACTTGATTGCTCGACCAACTCCCGTCGTCTGAGTAACTCTCAGAAATACATGATCTCCTTCTTCGAATTCCAGAGTTCTGCGCCTTTGATCGGCATAACTCTTCTGTCTACTCTGAGAAGTCTTCATCTTCTCTCTGATCTGCTTGATCTTCTCAGTTGTCTGTTGCAGAAGTTCCGGTCCTACCAACAGATTTTCTCCGTTTTGGTACCAACACAAAGGTGTTCTACACTTGCGGCCGTACAAAGCCTCATACGGTGCCATACCTATGCTCGTATGAAAACTGTTGTTGTATGTGAACTCAATCAACGGTAACAAGGTATCCCAACTGCCCTTGTTGTCTAACACGCAAGCGCGTAGCAAATCCTCCAACGACTGGATTGTCCTCTCAGTCTGTCCATCAGTCTGCGGATGATAAGCAGAACTTAGTCTCAGCCTCGTTCCCAAAGCTTCCTGAAGAGCTCCCCAAAAGTGTGATGTAAACTTCGGGTCTCGATCGGATACAATACTTGTCGGCACTCCGTGAAGTCGTACAATCTCGGATATGTAAATCTCTGACAGTTTCTCCACGTTGTACGTAGTCCTCACAGGTACGAAATGAGCCGACTTTGTCAGTCGATCCACAATTACCCAAATAGAATCGTATCCCTTCTGAGTTCTTGGCAAAGCCACGACGAAATCCATCGATATGCTATCCCACTTCCACTCTGGTACATCTAAGCTTTGTAGCATACCTGAAGACTTCTGATGCTCCACCTTTGCCTTCTGACATGTCAAACATGCAGCTACATATTCAGCCACTTGTCTTTTCATTCCTGGCCACCAAAAATTCACCTTCAAGTCTTGATACATCTTTTTCATTCCAGGATGAATGCTTAACTTGCTCTTGTGACCCTCATCCATAATCAATCTTCTCAAGTCAGGGTTGTTAGGCACACAAACCCTATCCTTGCACCGTAGGATATTGTCACTTCCTACCTTGAATTCTGGGTCTTTACCTTGACTTACCAAATTCCTTTTCCCGAGCAGAAACTCATCTTGTAACTGTTGGTCTCGGATTTCTTCCATCAATCCATTGGTAATTCTGATCATCCCAAACTTCAGTTCTCCCTCGGATAATTTCACATCCAAGCTCAAATCTCGAAATTGTTCCAGCAGTTGCAGCTCCTTCACCATCATCGACGAGATGTGCATCTTCCTGCTCAAGGCATCAGCAACTACGTTCGCCTTTCCAGGATGATATTGCAGAGTGAACTCGTAATCTTTGAGAAATTCCATCCACCGACGCTGCCTCATGTTCAGCTCCTTCTGCTCAAACAAGTACTTCAAGCTCTTATGATCACTGAATATGGTGAAATTGCATCCATACAAGTGATGTCTCCAAATCTTCAGCGCAAATACGATGGCAGCTAGCTCCAAGTCATGAGTTGGATAATTCTTCTCATGCACCTTCAGTTGTCTTGAAGCATAGGCAACCACCTTCCGATGTTGCATCAGCACACATCCCAAACCTTGATGCGAAGCATCACAATATACCTCATAAGGTTCCTCTGGTTGCGGTAAGACGAGTACAGGTGACGTCGTCAACCGTTCCTTCATCGTTTGAAAGCTAGTTTCGCACGCTTCAGTCCATGCAAAAGGTTGGTCCTTCCTCGTGAGTTGAGTCAACGGTCCAACAATCTTCGCGAAATTCTCGATAAAGCGACGATAGTATCCCGCTAAACCGACAAAACTTCTGATCTCAGTCACTGTCTTTGGCCGTTCCCATGACAATACGGTCTCTACCTTTGCTGGGTCCACAGCTATTCCCTCCTTAGAGATCACATGGCCTAAGAATTTTACCTCTTCGAGCCAAAATTCGCACTTAGAAGGATTGGCGTACAACTCCTTCTCCCTCAGCACTTGTAAAACTTGTCGCAAGTGCTCCTCATGGTCTTCTGCATTCTTTGAGTAGATTAGAATATCGTCGATAAACACCACGACGAATCGATCCAAGAATGTATGGAAAGTCATATTCATGTAAGCCATGAATATTGCCGGTGCATTGGTCACCCCAAATGGCATCACTAAGTACTCATAGTGTCCATAATGGGTTCTGAATGCCGTCTTCTGGATATCCTCGGTCTTGACTCTGATTTGATGATAACCCGACTTCAGGTCGATCTTCGAGAATATTGTAGCTCCTCGCAGTTGATCCATCAAATCATCAATTCTAGGTAACGGATACCTATTCTTGACGGTTACCTTGTTCAATTGTCGGTAGTCGACACATAGTCTCGACTTCCCGTCCTTCTTCTTCACTAATAAGACTGGCGCTCCCCAAGGTGAAACGCTTGGTCGAATAAATCCCTTCGACAAAAGATCTTCTAGTTGGGACTTCAATTCCACTAGCTCCGCAGGTGCCATACGATATGGTGGAATCGAAATCGGCCCTGTTCCCGGTACGATGTCTATAGCAAACTCAATGTCGCGCACAGGCGGCAATCCAGGTACATCGCCAGGAAAAACATCCTTGAATTCTTTCACCACTGGAATACTACCAACTTCTGGGTTCCCTTTGCTCTCCAAGCTTAGCAAAACAGAATACTCTTGAGATCCCTCGTTCAAAGCGACGTTGATGTGATTGGCAGATAGATACTCGGAAAGATCCGAATCAGGAAATACCACTCTCTTTCGGTTGTAGTCCAAAAGACAATGATAGCGGGACAACCAATCCATTCCTAGGATAACATCTAGGTTCTTAAGAGTTAGGCATACTAGGTTAGCATGGTAGATCCTATTGTTATATGTTATTGGACAATACATGCATGCTGAATTAGCAAGTAGAGTCTTGGCAGGAGTAGCAACTATCAGATCGAAACTCAAAGCAGTAATAGGAAGTCTTAATCTGATCGCACAATCTCTAGAGATAAATGAATGCGTTGCACCGGAATCAAAAAGTACGGATAGGAGGTTACCGTCAATCTCGTAGTCGCCTCTAATCAGTCCATCGACCCCTCAGTGTAAGATCAAGTTTTGATCTAGTAGTACAACTCTATGTTTTGATGATTACAAATTAACCTTTTGATATGAACAATTGTGGTACTCTAACGTGTTTTTCTGAGTGTGCTATTTACAGGCTCTGACCTCAACTCAATCTCACACAAATCAGAAGCACTGTGTATAAAGAGCAACCCAAGCAACGCTTTCGCATTCACCATGTTCAGTATGAACAGTGGAAAAGCTTCAGAAGTTCTGAAGTTATACAAACTCTGATGTGGACTCAGTCACTAGAAGCTCTGAAGATCCAGAAAGTCTGATAACCAAGAAACACTGAAGGCTCAGATATTCTGATGGTGTAGAAGACTCTGAAGATCCAGAAGCTGATTAGTGAAATTCTGTTGTCCAGAAGCAAGATACTCTGAAGACCATGTTCTTCCCTCTGAGTTCAGAATCAGAAGAAACAATGGTCAGAGGATCTGGGCTTTCCCTCTGACTCTGATCAACCGGCTTCACAAGTTCCAATATGAAGCATCCCCTGATCAGAAGTCTCCTAGGTTTAAAGGTCAAGTCGCTATCCAAGTACAAAAGCAACTGTACCTTCCTGACGACCTACCTAACAGTCTCAGACACAGCAGAAGCTGGATTTTCCAGAACTGCCCTCCAACGGTAGCATTTCCCATGCAACGCTCAACCCTAATCCTTGGATTATATAAAGAGGCTGAAGACTGAAAGAAACGGCTAGAAGCATTCACATACGCGCAAGACAAACTTAAATTCTTCTAAGTTTTCTTTCATCTGAAATTCATTGAGTTTACTATTAGCTTTTTAGAAGCAAATCTCTTGTAAACAATTCTTTGATAAACAGTTTGTTTAGTTCCTTTAGGAGATCAAGGCTGATCGGATCCTAGAGAAGACTAAGAGAGTGAATCTTAGTGTGAGCTAAGTCAGTGTAATTGTTAGTCACTTGTAGGTTTCAAGTGCAGTTGTAACTCTTACCTGATTAGTGGATTGCCTTCATTCTAAGAAGGAAGAAATCACCTTAACGGGTGGACTGGAGTAGCTTGAGTGATTTATCAAGTGAACCAGGATAAAATCCTTGTGTGCTTTTCTATCTCTTATCTTTAGCACTTAAGTTCTCGAAAGATTTGTCAAAATCTTTAAGGTGGAAGTTTTATACTGAAAACGTTATTCAAACCCCCCCTTTCTACCGTTTTTCATACCTTCAATTGGTATCAGAGCGCAAGTTCTGATTACCACACCTAACAGTGTTCAGTGATCCGGGCCGGTGTGAAAAACAATGGCTGCCACCACCAGTGAAACTCAAAGAGATGGTTACAATGCAAAGCCTCCTATGTTCGACGGTCAAAGGTTCGAATATTGGAAAGATAGACTAGAAAGTTTCTTTCTGGGTTTCGATGCAGATCTCTGGGATATTATTGTGGATGGCTACGAGCGTCCAGTTGATGCAGATGGCAAGAAGATCCCAAGGTCAGAGATGACTGCAGATCAAAAGAAGCTGTACTCACAACATCACAAAGCAAGAGCAATTCTTCTAAGTGCTATTTCCTATGAAGAGTACCAGAAGATTACAGATCGTGAGTTTGCGAAAGGCATTTTCGAATCTCTGAAGATGTCTCATGAAGGAAACAAGAAAGTCAAAGAATCAAAGGCATTGTCTTTGATCCAAAAGTATGAATCCTTCATCATGGAGCCAAATGAGTCCATTGAAGAAATGTTCTCCAGATTTCAGCTGCTTGTAGCTGGCATACGACCTCTCAACAAGAGCTACACAAAAAAAGATCATGTCATAAGGGTCATCAGGTGTCTTCCTGAAAGTTGGATGCCTTTAGTGACTTCAATAGAGCTCACGAGAGACGTTGAGAATATGAGTTTAGAAGAACTCATCAGCATTTTGAAATGCCATGAGCTGAAGCGCTCAGAGATGCAAGATCTGAGGAAAAAGTCCATAGCCTTGAAATCTAAATCTGAAAAGGCTAAGGTTGAGAAGTCAAAAGCTCTTCAAGCTGAAGAAGAGGAATCTGAAGAAGCATCAGAAGATTCTGATGAAGATGAGCTGACTCTGATCTCCAAGAGACTCAATCGCATCTGGAAGCACAGGCAGAGCAAATACAAAGGCTCTGGAAAGGCAAAAGGAAAGTCTGAATCCTCAGGTCAGAAGAAGTCCTCACTTAAGGAAGTCACATGCTTTGAGTGCAAAGAATCAGGGCACTACAAAAGTGACTGTCCAAAATTGAAGAAGGACAAGAAGCCAAAGAAGCACTTCAAGACTAAGAAGAGTCTGATGGTGACATTTGATGAATCAGAGTCAGAGGATGTTGACTCTGATGGTGAAGTCCAAGGACTCATGGCTATTGTCAAAGACAAGGAAGCAGAGTCAAAGGGAGCTGTTGACTCTGACTCAGAATCAGAAGGAAATCCTAACTCAGACGATGAAAATGAGTACTTCGCTTCTTTCTCTACCTCTGAACTGAAACATGCTTTGTCTGATATTATGGATAAGTATAACTCCTTATTGTCTAAGCATAAGAAGCTGAAAAAGAACTTATCTGCTGTTTCCAAGACTCCTTCTGAACATGAGAAAATTATTTCTGATTTGAAAAATGATAATCATGCCTTGATCAATTCTAACTCTGTGCTTAAGAACCAGATTGCTAAGCTAGAAGAAATTGTTGCCTGTGATGCCTCTGATTGTAGAAATGAATCTAAGTATGAAAAGTCTTTTCAAAGATTCCTAGCTAAAAGCGTGGATAGAAGCTTAATGGCTTCAATGATCTATGGCGTAAGCAGAAATGGAATGCATGGCATTGGCTATTCTAAACCAATTAGAAATGAGCCCTCTGTGTCTAAAGCTAAATCCTTGTATGAATGCTTTGTTCCCTCTGGTACTAAATTGCCTGATCCTGTACCTGCTAAAGTTGCTAAAAACCCTCTTAAAAAGGGATCCTTCTCTATGACTAAATATCATGCAAATATTCCTTTAAAATATCATGTTGAGACACCCAAGGTGATCAGAACCTCTGGGGTAACTAACAAGAGAGGACCCAGAAAGTGGGTACCTAAGGACAAGATTATCTATGTTGCAGATATCCTTGATAGCTCCACTGAAACACCAATCATGGTATCTGGACAGTGGATGCTCGCGTCACATGACGGGAGAAAGGCGTATGTTCCGAGAGCTGAAACTTAAGCCTGGAGGCGAAGTTGGCTTTGGAGGAAATGAAAAGGGTAAAATTGTTGGTACTGGTACTATTTGTGTAGATAGTAGTCCATGCATTGATAATGTGTTATTGGTAGACGGCTTAACACATAACTTATTGTCTATAAGTCAATTAGCTGACAAGGGTTATGATGTTATATTCAATCAAAAGTCCTGCCGGGCTGTAAGTCAAATCGATGGCCCTGTTCTGTTTAACAGCAAGAGGAAGAACAACATTTATAAGATCAGATTATCTGAGTTGGAAGCTCAGAATGTGAAGTGCCTTCTGTCTGTTAATGAAGAGCAGTGGGTATGGCATAGACGGTTAGGGCATGCCAGTATGAGAAAGATTTCTCAGCTGAGCAAGCTAAACCTTGTCAGGGGCTTACCCAATCTGAAGTTCGCTTCAGACGCTCTTTGTGAAGCATGTCAGAAAGGCAAATTCACAAAAGTCCCTTTCAAGGCAAAGAATGTTGTCTCAACCTCAAGGCCGTTAGAACTTCTGCATATCGACCTTTTTGGACCAGTGAAAACTGAGTCTATAGGTGGCAAGAGATATGGGATGGTTATCGTTGATGACTATAGCCGCTGGACATGGGTAAAGTTTCTAACCCGCAAGGATGAGTCTCATGCTGTGTTCTCTACCTTCATTGCTCAAGTGCAAAACGAGAAGGCTTGTAGGATTGTGCGTGTCAGAAGTGACTATGGTGGAGAGTTTGAGAATGACAAATTTGAGAGTCTGTTTGATTCCTATGGAATTGCACATGATTTCTCTTGTCCCAGAACTCCTCAACAAAATGGTGTTGTGGAGAGGAAGAACAGAACTCTTCAGGAGATGGCTAGAACCATGCTCCAAGAAACTGGCATGGCTAAGCACTTTTGGGCAGAGGCAGTAAATACAGCATGTTACATTCAGAACAGAATCTCTGTGAGACCAATTCTGAATAAGACTCCTTATGAATTGTGGAAGAACATAAAACCCAACATTTCTTATTTTCATCCTTTTGGCTGTGTTTGTTATGTTCTCAATACTAAGGATAGATTGCATAAATTTGATGCTAAGTCTTCTAAGTGTCTATTACTCGGTTACTCTGAGAGATCTAAAGGTTTTAGATTTTATAATACTGATGCTAAGACTATTGAAGAATCTATTCATGTTAGATTTGACGATAAGCTTGACTCTGACCAGTCAAAGCTAGTTGAAAAGTTTGCAGATTTAAGCATTAATGTTTCTGACAAAGGCAAAGCTCCAGAGGAAGTGAGCCAGAGGAAGATGAACCAGAGGAAGAAGCTGGTCCCTCTAACTCACAAACTCTGAAGAAGAGCAGAATCACTGCAGCTCACCCTAAGGAATTGATTTTGGGCAACAAAGACGAACCAGTCAGAACCAGATCTGCCTTCAGACCCTCTGAAGAGACCTTGCTCAGTCTGAAAGGATTGGTGTCCTTAATTGAACCCAAGTCCATAGATGAAGCTCTTCAGGACAAGGATTGAATTCTGGCCATGGAAGAAGAATTGAATCAATTCTCCAAGAACGATGTTTGGAGCTTAGTGAAGAAGCCTGAGAGTGTCCATGTTATTGGAACGAAATGGGTATTCAGAAACAAGCTGAATGAGAAAGGAGATGTAGTCAGAAACAAGGCAAGGCTAGTTGCTCAAGGCTACAGCCAGCAGGAAGGAATAGACTACACTGAAACATTTGCTCCAGTAGCAAGACTGGAGGCAATCAGACTGTTGATCTCTTTTTCAGTAAATCACAACATAGTTCTACATCAGATGGACGTGAAGAGTGCCTTCCTAAATGGTTATATTTCAGAGGAAGTCTATGTTCATCAACCCCCAGGTTTTGAAGATGAGAAGAAACCAGACCATGTGTTCAAATTGAAGAAATCACTCTACGGTCTGAAGCAAGCTCCCAGAGCATGGTATGAGAGACTTAGTTCATTCCTTCTGGAGAATGAGTTTGTAAGGGGTAAAGTAGATACAACTCTTTTTTGCAAGACTTATAAAGATGATATCTTAATTGTGCAAATTTATGTTGATGATATTATATTTGGTTCTGCTAATCAATCTCTATGCAAAGAATTTTCTGAGATGATGCAGGCTGAATTTGAGATGAGTATGATGGGAGAATTAAAGTACTTTCTGGGAATACAAGTTGATCAAACACCAGAAGGAACATATATCCATCAGAGCAAGTACACTAAAGAACTTCTGAAGAAGTTCAATATGCTGGAATCTACAGTGGCCAAAACTCCAATGCATCCTACATGCATTCTGGAGAAAGAAGATAAAAGTGGTAAAGTATGTCAGAAGCTCTATCGTGGCATGATAGGTTCACTTCTATACTTAACTGCATCTAGGCCAGACATACTATTTAGTGTTCATTTATGTGCTCGTTTCCAATCAGATCCAAGGGAAACCCACTTAACTGCTGTTAAGAGGATCCTAAGGTATCTGAAAGGCACCACTAACCTTGGCTTGATGTATAAGAAAACATCAGAGTATAAGCTTTCAGGTTACTGTGATGCTGATTATGCTGGAGATAGAACAGAGAGAAAAAGTACTTCTGGAAATTGTCAATTTCTGGGAAGCAATCTAGTCTCATGGGCAAGCAAGAGGCAATCAACCATTGCACTATCAACTGCAGAGGCAGAATATATCTCAGCAGCAATATGCAGCACTCAGATGCTCTGGATGAAACATCAGCTGGAGGATTATCAGATCCTTGAGAGCAATATCCCAATCTATTGTGATAACACTGCTGCAATCTCATTGAGTAAGAATCCTATCTTGCATTCAAGGGCAAAGCACATTGAGGTAAAGTATCACTTTATTAGAGATTATGTACAGAAGGGCGTACTTCTTCTGAAGTTTGTTGATACTGACCATCAATGGGCAGATATCTTTACAAAGCCCTTAGCAGAGGATAGATTTAATTTTATTCAGAAAAATCTGAACATGGACTTTTGTCCAGAGTGAAGATGGATCAGAACCTCTGACTATGATACTTCTTGATCAGAAGATGTCTAGTCCAGAAGGTAACTCAATCAGAGTGTGTGTACCCACTGGTACTGACTCTGAAGCTGAGACAGCAACACGTGTGTCAGTATTTCTGATGCATAGTTCCTTGTGCCCGTGTGACAGTCTGTTATGATTGCGTGTAGATGTGCTTCTCTCCTGTGTGTGATTTGTGTATTTACTGTTACTATCTATCTTTAATTTTCAACCGTTGATCTTAAAGTGCTTTTTGAATCAACAACGGTTATTTGTCAAAACCCACTATACACACACGATCTCTTTCACTTCCGGTTTTTACTCTCTCTCTCTTTGCTATTTCGAAACCGCTTATCCTCGCTTTCTCTCTCGATCTCTCTTTCATCATCTTCTACCTTAAACCTTCAACCGCTTCAAAAATGGTGAGTCAAACCAGAAGAACTACTGCAGATGCAACCCAGTTCCCTCACATGGTAGTTGGTCTAGCAACGGGTCAAAGGGGCCCTGAGAATCCGACACAGATCAAGGTCAAGCTCAAGAGCAGATTATTCCAATTGCAGAACGGGGCTGTGCCGTTCACTGCGTATATGTTCCTGAGGAACTTCAAGTCCTGGCAGAATGGAGATTCGACCTCGACAACTGGCTACAAATGGGTATGATCTTCGTCCTGAAGTCCAAGTTCAAGGTTGGGGAAATTACTTCAACAGACTTCGAGGACCGGTGTATGATAAACTGATCAAGGAATTCTGGAAGCACACCGACTGCGATGATACTCAGGTGGTATCTCACATTCTTGGAAGAAAGATCATCATCACAGAGAAGTCCTTCGTGAATTTGCTGGGTGCAGACACTGCTTTTGGGTATCGTTTCCAATTCACGGAATCGAAGCTGAAACCCAGACGAAGGATGAGATCAACAGGCCCTGTACACCAATTACAAACCGGGAAAGACGAATTACAAGGTGATGGACCTTCATCCCAAGCTCAGGATCTGGCACAAAATTTTGCTCCACTGCATAAACCAGAGACCAAAGGGCAGTTCCCCAGACTACATCAACTTCAACCAGAAGGTGATGTTGTTCTTCATCCAAGACCAGAAGAAGATCTGCCTTCCCTACTTCCTGTTCTCCTACTTGAAGGAATGTATCCGGAAGTCTCGTACCACTGCCTCCATCAAGTCAGCGATCAAGTATATTCCCTTCGGGAGACTTTTGTCTGATCTCTTCATTGAGAGTGGCCTCATTCAAGATCTGATAAATGCTGGATGCACAGAGGATCTGACCACCATTGTCAGTGATGTCTTCACGGCAAATTCTCTAAAGAAATGGGTCTAATCAAGAAGAAGATTGCTCCTGCCCATGAAGACACATCCTCTGAGATCAGAAGTAGAAGGATGCCTCTGAATGACTACCCTCTGTGGACAAGGCAGACAATCCTGACGCCATTAGGTGCTATGTTGAAGACCTAAGGGCTCAAGGATTCGAAATTGATCTCGATGACTTCTTCAGCAGACTGCCGCCAGCTCCAGAGTTTCCTTCTCCTCCCAAGAAGAAAGTTCAGAGGAAGATGATCCTAGAAGAATCTTCTTAGGAATCAGATGTCCCTCTGATCAAAAAGAAGAAGGCTGGTCAATCCAAGAGAAGCAAGATGAAACCAGCAAGCCTGATGATGGTGATGATGGTGATAATGAGGATGGTCCTCCTAAGAAGAAGAAGAAGCAGGTCAGAATCGTGGTGAAGCCTACTAGGTGGAACCAGCTGCTGAAGTGGTCAGAAGGAATGAACCTTCTGCCAGAGTGACAAGATCATCAGCACATTCAAGTAAGTCTGCAATTGCTTCTGATGATGATTTGAATTTATTTGATGCACTCCCCATATCTGCCATGCTCAAACACTCTTCAAATCCCCTCACTCCTATTCCTGAATCCCACCAGCTGCACAAACCACCTCTCCACCACATTCCCCAAGGTCTTCGTTCTTTCAACCTTCCCCTACTGAAGCACCTCTCTGGAATTTGCTCCAGAACCAACCCTCTAGGTCAGAAGAACCAACCTCTCCCATTACCATCCCGTACAACCCATTAACTTCTGAACCCATCATTCATGAACAACAGAGCCTACCCAAACAGAACCTGGACCCAGAACCTCTGATCACTCTGTCCCAAGAGCATCAGAACGACTGGCTCTCAGACCTACGGATACAGACTCTTCCACAGCTTTACACCTGTATCCTTCCCAACCAATGTTGCTGACTCTTCTCCCTCCAATAACTCTGAATCCATTAGAAAATTCATGGAGGTCAGAAAAGAAAAGGTGTCTACCTTAGAAGAGTATTATCTCACTTGTCCAAGCCCTAGGAGATATCCTGGACCTAGACCTGAACGTCTAGTTGACCCAGATGAACCTATCTTGGCCAATCCTTTACAAGAGGCAGACCCTTTGGCTCAACAAGCTCACCCTGCCCCTGACCAACAAGAGCCTATTCAACCAGAACCTGAACCAGAACAATCTGTGTCTAACCAATCCTCGGTTAGATCACCTTATCTCTGGTTGAAACTTCAGAACCCACCTTGGAACCTCTGAACCCAATGCTCAAATGTTTAACATTGGTTCTCCACAAGGTGCCTCTGAAGCTCACAGCAGCAATCACCCAGCCTCTCCTGAAACCAACCTCTCCATAATTCCTTACACTCACCTCCGACCCACATCTCTCTCTGAGTGCATCAATATTTTCTATCATGAAGCTCTTTGATGCTACGCAATGTGCACGGTCAGACTGACCTAAGTGAGAATGCTGAACGTGTGGCTGATGAGTGGAACAATCTGGGCACTTGGCTAGTGGCTCAAGTTCCAATTATGATGCAGCTCCTGCATGCAGAGGGAAGTCAGAGGATTGAGGCTGCAAAGCAAAGGTTTGCTAGAAGGGTGGCTCTTCATGAACAAGAACAGAGACATAAGCTTCTTGAAGCTATTGAAGAAGCCAAGAGAAAGAAAGCTCAAGCAGAAGAAGCTGCACGTCAAGCAGCAGCTCAAGCTGAACAAGCCAGATTAGAGGCAGAACGACTTGAGGCTGAGGCTGAAGCCCTTAGATGCCAAGCACTTGCACCAGTAGTGTTTACTCCTGCTGCTTCTGCTTCCATTCCAGATCCTCAAGCTGCTCAGAATGTTCCTTCCGGTTCTACTCAGTCAGCTCATCCAGACTCGACATCATGGAACAGCGTCTTGACACTCATGAATCCATGCTAATTGAAATGAAGCACATGATGATGGAACTTCTGCGTCGAACTGATAAACCCTAGTTTTAGGATCTCTTCGTTTTCTTTTTCTTTAACGTTGTTTTATTTTTGTTAACTCTGTTTCTTTTATTTAGTTATTCTACTTTGTTCATTTGTGATTATCTATGCATATCTATATATTTTTGTCACATATGTTTGCAAAAATCTTTTTATTCATAATCTCTTTATGTTTACATCATACATTCTTTCCTTAAAGTCTAGAATGGAGGATCCCTCCTCATTCTTCTGCACTCCTGGCGCTGCTCTGACCTATCCTTCTCCAGACGCTCCAGTGCATACTGGATATTGCTGAGCCTGTCTTTTAGCTCATCCCTCTCCAGAATCTCTTCTGCAGTCTTGAGCTTCTTTTCAAGATCTCTTTTTCTTCCAGCAGCTTGAGTTCAAGCCGGCTGAGTTCTTGCACCTCCTCCACGAAGGCAAGAAATTCCCTCAGGTCTCTCTTCAACTCTGGACGCAGGTCCTCCTCCAGCAGTGTCCGTGTTAGCTCCGAGATGGTCGTTGTACCCTCTGGATGCCTGATGTTAAGGAACAAGTCCTCCTCGAAGGCCTTCTTCCTCAGCTCTTCTAGTGCTACGATGTATGATACCATATTTTTTCCTTACTGAAAATTGTTCGAGGTGTGAAGCTTACCTCTCTCTCCAACGCTTTATATAGGCTTCACTTTCTCTCTGAACGTTAATGCTCCTACAGTTTCTCGAGATTAAGTTCTTGGTAACTGACCCTTCTCTTTACTCCCTTGACCGGTGGCAAACGTTCTTCTCTTGCATTAACTCTTCTATTATTTCGCCTAACTCTGATTCTTGCATCGTTTTCATTTTCTTTAAACTTAGACCTCTCTAAGGGGGAGTACCTTGTACTTCAAGCTAAGTTTTTCACACCCCAAGCTTTTTGCTTATGACAAAAAGGGGAGTACACCCATTTTTGATGTGTAAGATGTGTTAGTGTGATTTATTTTTTCTTTTGGAGAATTTAAGAGTTCCACCTTCATGACCATAGATGTGTCACTGGGCAAATACAAGGAATACATTTCACTTCTTCTGAAGTGATTCTAAGTTGACTCTGATACCCAAGACTCTGATACCTTGTCCGTGACTCTGATTACTTATGCGCTCTGATTACTCGATTTTCATCTATGTCATAAGTTTTTCACTCTGAACTCTTATATCATTTAGCTCAGAATCTAGACTTTACTAACGTTTTCATCAAGTATTAGATTCAGGGGGAGCTAAGCTCAGAATCAAGCAGTGACTTGAATTCAGAATGAGCAAGATAAACTATCACATCAGGATAAGTCTTATTCTATATCTCTAAACTCTGAGTGAATTCAGTTTAATGTTTAAGAATTGTTCATCAAAATCTTAGTTTTGTCATCATCAAAAAGGGGGAGATTGTAAGATCAAGTTTTGATCTAGTAGTACAACTCTATGTTTTGATGATTACAAGTTAACCTTTTGATATGAACAATTGTGGTACTCTAACGTGTTTTTCTGAGTGTGCTATTTACAGGCTCTGACCTCAACTCAATCTCACACAAATCAGAAGCACTGTGTATAAAGAGCAACCCAAGCAACGCTTCGCATTCACCATGTTCAGTGTGAACAGTGGAAAAGCTTCAGAAGTTCTGAAGTTATACAAACTCTGATGTGGACTCAGTCACTAGAAGCTCTGAAGATCCAGAAAGTCTGATAACCAAGAAACACTGAAGGCTCAGATATTCTGATGGTGTAGAAGACTCTGAAGATCCAGAAGCTAATTAGTGAATTCTGTTGTCCAGAAGCAAGATACTCTGAAGACCATGTTATTCCCTCTGAGTTCAGAATCAGAAGAAACAATGGTCAGAGGATCTGGGCTTTCCCTCTGACTCTGATCAACCGGCTTCACAAGTTCCAATATGAAGCATCCCCTGATCAGAAGTCTCCTAGGTTTAAAGGTCAAGTCGCTATCCAAGTAAAAAGCAACTGTACCTTCCTGACGACCTACCTAACAGTCTCAGACACAGCAGAAGCTGGATTTTCCAGAACTGCCCTCCAACGGTAGCATTTCCCATGCACGCTCAACCCTAATCCTTGGAGTATATAAGAGGCTGAAGACTGAAAGAAACGGCTAGAAGCATTCACATACGCGCAAGACAAACTTAAATTCTCTAAGCTTTCTTTCATCTGAAATTCATTGAGTTTGTAAGACCCAAGTTTTTAAGCTTGATCAGTGGAAGAGATTTCCATTTACGATTAGGGTTGATGTATTGTGAAGGGAAACCTGAACTAGAGTTACCAAATGAAATAATTTATGAAGGAGAAAGTTCAGGAAAAGTCAAAGGATTACATCATGATCGATAAAAGTTATAGCACGATCGTTATACGCTTAAACCTAGGTCAGAAACCCTAGTATATAGCTGATTTTCACTTTTAGGCACGACGGAAG